>NW_027526259.1:105685-347432 GCF_048455015.1 Haemaphysalis longicornis | reverse complement strand
GGGTGCTTAGAAGTGAAAGACACTGTCGAACATGACACTCTGAAGGCCCTTTAAGCTAAACAAGTGATATTGGCCCACGTCGGCGTTCCAAGCGGGTTAGTTGCTGTTCATGCGGGAAAGATTCGCAGTTACTCAACCAGCTGCAAGTTGAGGTGGCAATGGTGGCGGCAGCGACTTTCCGTTGTTCTCGCGTCCATTCACGCTTCTCTTCGGGCTGACGCTTCTTCCGTTTCCGCTGTTCCTCCTCCAAGGGAAAGACACATGCGTCCGTCACATAGCCAGTTAACACCACGAAGGACTTTATTTATTCCAGCGGACGCACACGTGGGTGTCTCTTTCGCTCCCAGTCGTAAGCATCTTATTGTCTGTGCAACACACATACCAGATACAAACCACTCGGTTGCGGAGCACAGCTGACAGGGCGAATTGAGCCATGAGACTCCGTGTTTAAATCTCCCGCCACCAGAACGGATACGCCATCAGTTGCGGCATTAAGCCCTGATGCGCGTGCATTCCCCCTACCTCCTTCCTCTCCCCCCCCCCCCCAACCCATGCACGCCGAAACCGACAACCGGGGATAAGCGCATGATTAGGCGCTAAATACACCGCCAAAAAGAGAGAGAAAGATTTTATATGCGGCGAGACTAAGATCTATTATATTCTTCCGCCAGAAGAACTATGACCAGCTGGTCAATGAGGGTCGCCGACGCGACAGTATCGCTTGGAGCGGCTTTCAAGCTAAAGAATTGTGTGCTCACGCCACCGTTCCGACGGGGCAAGTTGCTTTCAACCTGCAGGCATAGAGTTTCTTAGTAAGTATACTAGAGATAAAACTGCACCTGCGAATCCATGTCATCGGGGTGGGGGGGGGGGGGGGGGTTATGAGAAGACCACCACTTTTGGCTTGGGCTTGGGATGACAATTGAATTCTTAAGCGCTTTTCGTGGTTTGCTTTCTTAACTGTGCATTAACACGTCTACGAGGTACGAGGTAGCCGACAGCGACCCTGTTCTGAGGTAGCAGTGAGCCGTGGCCACTGCATGTTCGGTGAGAGAGCAGGCAGCGTGTAATCGTACCTTGCGTTGGTCATGCCGAAGTTAAGGATTGTGTGACTGAGCGGGTAATATACCGTCGCGAAACTTGTAGCTGACGAAAAAAAGAAACCAAGCGCACTCCGACGAAGACAAGATACGGCAAACATTTGCGCTTGTATCTGCCCTATCTTGTCTTCGTCCACGGCTGTTTAACGTCACGTTTTTTTCTTCAAGTATGAACCAACTCGCTCAGCAAGAAGCTTTGTTAAACTGTAGCTGGCGGTCGGTGCACCGGTTCACCACGAAGGCGGCGTTTGCAAAGGCACGCTCAAAAACGTTTCCAAGCTCCTCAAAGAACTTATTATTTGAAATAATGGTAAAATAATAAAATGGGAGTCTAATGAATTCCCCCAAAATATTAACACTGTTATTGGTTACCAGCTCGGCGTGCAGAATAGTAGGCAGAACCGCTACTGAAAAAAATGCGCTTTACTTCCTTTTTCTTAGCTTTAAAACCAGCCTGCTTTATTTTCAACTTATAAAAGAAGGCACCATTCTCCGCGTTTTTCAGGTACTGTGTTCAAATATACCACCACTAAAACGCTTCAATCCAACCAATGACACAACTGAGGCGAGCGCAGGATATAGAGGCGGCCCATGACGACATAGACGGCCTTGATATAAGCCACATAGACGCTAGCGCCAGATTACTCTCTTGTTAATATGTAGGAAACTTTACGCCAGCAAAGACTCGCAGTTAGTGGGCGAGGTGGAATTTGAGGCGGCAACAGCAGCGGCTACATTCTCGGCGGCGGCGGCAGCACTGGCGTCTTTTCCGGTGTGTTTATACCCATTCGCGCTGCTCTTGATTATCCGGAGTCATCAGATAACGGCGCTACGGCCGCTGTCTGCCGACTACGTAATTTGTGAAAGCGGCATCGGTGGCGGCGAGGGCAATAACTGCGTGGATAGCCGTTGGGAAAGAGGGACCGGCGGTTGTGAGGAGGAGCCACCTAGCGGCGCCGAGTAAACAGGATTTACCGGAGTGAAAACAAGGGGGGGGGGGGGGATGAGTGTCACGAGTCAAGGTCAACCCCCGCAATGACGCCCCAGAGAGCGAGGTAGAAGAAGAGAAGGAAGAGGGGAGACCGAGGCAGGTGCGGCAGGAGGACTCTCCTGTCAAGGAGAGTCCAAGGAGAGGACTCTCCGTGTGGTTTGGCCAAGTTTTTGAGTGGTTTTGTGTTTGGTTGAGGTTCAGAGGCTTTGGTTTTCAGACTTCAAGGGTTTTGTTTTCTTGTGAGTTAGTGTATTGGTGAGGGAGATGTCTTTCAACTCCCCCGGTCAGGGTTCCACGCCCTGGTCGGCTTTACTCCCTATGCAGGACTTGTCTGTGGAGGCATTTCTCAATGGAGGAGTGCGGAACATCTCCGTGGCCCTGGTTCCAACAAAAGGGGGCGAAATTTGACGGAACAATCCGCAGGCCATTCAGGTGGACCTGCAAGGGTTGACTCGGCATTTCAGGAAGATCTCGGAGGTGAGACCATTCGGCAGGGGTGGCATACTCGTCCGGTCATCTGACGAGGCCTGCGTCATGGATCTTCTAGCCTGTACTCAGTTCTCCTCAGTGCCGGTGAGAGCGTTTATTCCTCCTCACCTTGCATGCTCGAAAGGTATCGTGAGGACACTTATAAAGGACTTGGTTCCAGCGGAGGTGCTGAATAGTTTCACAGCGGTGGCTGCCATTTCGGTCTTCCGGTGCAGCAGAACAGTCAACGACAGAAAGATGTCAACGGAATCCGTTATCGTGACTTTTGCGGGAATCACCGCCCCTCGGAGATTAAGGCATGCCCTTTGCTGTTCCGGGTGGAACCTTTCAGCCGCGGCCATTCTAATGCCACAAATGCTGGAGATACGGCCATAGCATCAAAGGCTGCAAATCAAACTTCTGGTCTGTGTCGTGTGGAGGAGCTCATGCTGCCTCCTAGTTCCAAGCAGCTGAACCCCGATGTTGCCTTTGCCAGGGATCGCACCCGGCTGATTACTCCAACTGCCCGACTTGTGCTTAGGAAAAGTGTGCTGGAAATCATAGAGATGAGAAGGTGCTCACGTGGGGAAGCTGTAGCGGCGGTCAAAGAAACGGCGCGGGGTTTTGCTACTGTGGCCTCCCGCCAGGACTCTGTCAGCGAGCAGTCCATTTATAGCATGATCAATGCTCCGGTAGTGAACTCCATGGCTACCATTGTACAGCCACTTATAAGGTCTCTGTCCGAGTGCATGAGTCAAATGTGAGCCATGACTCAGAAAATGGCAGAGTTTTTTGCAATTGTTCTCGGCGATTTCCTCCGGCTCTCAGCTTCAACCTGCAGCAATTGGCTTCATTGTAGGTGCCGCAAGTGGGAAACCACCTTCACTGAATAATGCTGACTTACCAGAAGCGGCACCTCCCTCAGCATCGGCTCATCTAGCCCCATTGCCACCTTCGGCATCGCTGCCGGGCGGCCTTCGGGTCTGCCCGCCTACTCCTCTTGTAAACATGTCACCCCCTATGATGAAAATGCAGCAGTCACTGATCTAGAACCGTTTCCTGTGTCCCCAGAAATGTCGTCCGCTTGTGTTGAGGACTCGGATGAGGTGGAGGTAGGCCAGTCCTCCCCACTGGCACAAAAGAGCAGGCTCTCCCCCACTAATGGGGAGGTCAGTAAAGCTTCTAAACCAAAGAATAACAAAAATAAAAAAAAGTTCCGTGCAGTCTTCCAAACAGCCGCACTACATACTACAACAGGCCATATCACCGGCGCAGCTTGGCTAACAATGACAAGTATACGAGTACTCCAATGGAATTGCCGCTCTGTTTTCTCTGCTTCTCCTGATATTAATTGGCTTGTGGCTCAATACCACCCTGACGTTATCCTACTTCAAGAAACTTGGCTTTCTCCCCAGAAATCATTTTTTATTCCAAATTTCCGCTCGTTTCGTTTGGACAGGCAAGGTAGAGGTGGAGGGTTATTGATTTTAGCATCGCTAAAATTGTGCCATAGTGCACACATGTCCTTTGTTTCTCTATCATCTGAGAGTGAAATTCTTGCAGTTGACCTTGAATTGCCAGGAAATGTTTCATTCTCCCTTGTAAATGCATAGTTTTCATATGGGGTGACATCGACTGGTTCACTGGATGCAGCTTTGGCGGCTTGTAAAAATCATGTCATATTAGCAGGGGATTTCAATTCTCATCATGTGGGCTGGGGATATCGTACTGATGCTTGCGGAAGGCGTTTATGGGAGTGGATTAGCGACCACTCTCTCTCCTGTGAGAACTCAAAAGCGGCTACATGCCTGCGCGCTCAAAGTAATTCGGTATTGGACTTGACTTTTACGAAGCCGGGTCTTGTTGCTGCGTGGTCTGCGGCAGACTGTGCTACATCTAGTGACCACATTTCGGTGGTTTTTGATATTCGCGCAAGGAAACACGTTACCCATAGGGAGCACTCCTTGTGAATATGAATCGCTATGAAAATTTAATGCGTTTAGCATTAGCTTCGATACCCGCTCAAGAAATTGACGCTCGTGCCAAAGAGATTGTATCGGTAATTCAGGATTCGGCAACTCGAGCTAAATTTACGATTTCTTCGGGTAAAGGGAAACGAAGCAGTCCTTGGTGGAATGAGGAATGTACGAGGGATTTCCGTCGAGGAAAAGCAGCGTGGAAAAAATTACAGTATAACCAGTGTCCCGAAAATTGGAGCAATTTTAAGTATTTTCGCGCTGTGTTTAAATGTACTGTTGCACGGGCAAAATAGATATATAACGCAGGTCGCTTCTCTTTCCTTTCGGAAACTTGTAGTAGGCGTGCGCTCTTCCCGTTCTTGCGGATTAGAGAAAACGGCCACAGCTCACCGAACCTTGATTCCTTGATACACACGCCAACAGCCTTAAACATTCTTCATCAGTTGGCTGTAGGACTGCAGGCTCGTTTCACTTCCCGCTACCCAGTACTGGCCCCACCGGCCGCTGGCTCCCCTGTCCTGGGCCCGGCTCCTCTTAACTTTGAAGATGTTACGAAGGGAGAGTTATACGATGTGTTACAGCGTGTACCCGATGCAGCACCAGGCCCAGATGGTATTACTGTCCCAATGATAAAGATTATGTTTACGGAGTCGCCTGAAGACCTCCTGCATATTGTGAACCACTCTGCGCGCTTCCTGGGTGCCTCTCGATTGACGTCGGTCGAAAGTTGTTCCCTTGCCTAAAAAACCTGAGTTAGGTCTTTCATTGAATAAAATTAGGCCAATAAGCTTAACTAATGTTGTAAAAATTGTTGAGAAGGTTTTATTGACCAGAGTCGAAAAGTTTTTAAATAGTGCTAGCATATTGAGTCCTCGACAGGTAGGCTTCAGGCCAGGCTTCTCGATATGGTCGGCGCACATAGACCTAGAGAGCCACCTTCATCTGGCTCGTCGTTCCAAAGAGGCCGAAGCGCTTGTGACATTGGATGTGGCCAAAGCTTATGATTGCGTGGAACATGGCATACTTTTAGAAAAGATGGATCGATTATGTTTTCCCGAATATATTACTTCGCGGGTTAGGATGTTTTTAACCGGTCGCAAATTTTTTATTTCTCAGTGCGGCGTTACCTCCTCACATTACAATCAAACGCGAGGCTTACCTCAAGACTCTGTTCTTTCTCTGGTTTTATGTAATATCTTACTCAGCGAGGTTCCCGTTATTGCGGGCGTACAGTCGTACTTGTATGCTGAAGATCTGGAATTTTTTAGCTCTTCAAGCAATATACATGTCTTGTTTCAGTCACTGCAGCGTTATTTGTCGACCTTAGAGTCATGGCTGGACGGCATCTGCCTATCCTTAAATGTCGATAAGTGTGCCCTCTTGGCATTCCCACTGAAAGACCCAGTTTCGATTGATCTGACATACAGACAGAAATTAATACCGCAGGTTACCTCTCTGAAATATCTATGAGTGCTGTATGATAGCACTCTGAATTGGAGTCCTCATATTGACTTCATTGCGGTGAAAGGGGGGAGAGCGGTTTCCGTGTTGAAGAGATATTGTAATAAGAGATGGGGTATGCGCAGAGACGTCCTCCTTATGCTCTATCGCATGTACGTGCACCCTATTGTTAAATTCGGCTGTATCCTTTTTTCTAGTTATCCATTCTACAAGCTCCGACCATTGATTACATTCGAAAGGCAAGCTTTGCGATTGTGTTTGGGATTGACAAGTTATGTCCCCATTCGGGTATTGTACTGGAAGGCTGGAATCCTTCCTCTGATATCTCGTTTCAAGGTGTTGACAGTAGAAGCATACCTTCGTGCAATGTAATTGCCTATATCACGACCACAAATGGTTTTTGTACACTCCCCAGCGTCCTTTTTTCCTCCCAATCATGGTCCATGTACAAGCGTCCGTAGGTAGTGTTCGTCCAGTCCTTGCTCGCCCCTTTAAATATCAACATATTATCTTTACGTACGTTTGGCTATCGCACCGCGATGGTGGACATTGATTTCGTCAACATTTTACCCTCGAATGCCAAATGCTTGCCGCAGAGAACGATATCTGACCTTCTAGCAAACTACCTAGAAGAATTCCCGACACATGTGGTTATCGCCACAGATGCTTCTGTTCGAGACAAAAAAGCTGGTGTAGGTATCTTTTCACCTGCGCTTGACTGGGCATTTCCTCTTCGTCTTCCAAATTTCACGTCAATATATTTCGCAGAATTTTTGGGAATCGCGCTCACTCTTTGGAAGCTCAACGAAGAGCATTCGCAGGGGATCATTGTGACCGATTCTTTTTCGGTCTGCTCCGCTTTATCTTCAACAACCGTTTCTCCACTTCACCGATCGCTGTCGATGCTTATACCAGCACATGTCAGGGAAATCCGTCTGGTCTGGGTCCCAGGGCACAGAGGTGTTGAACTTAACGAAACCGCTGATTACCTGGCAGGAGTAGGACTGAATGGTCCTTTCGTTGATACTGTGCCCCCGATAGCCTATGTTGTTGGAACTAGGTTTCGAAGGTACAGTTCGCTGGACAGCTTCCCACCAGACAGCATCGCTGGCTGCCCTGACATTGAGCATCTTCGGTACTCTTGGAAGTGTGACTTTGCGCAGTCTCGACTGTGCTAGGTCACACTGACTTGCTTTCGATGTCGAACACCTAATTTGAATTTTTATCTACACCGCGCACGCTTAGCGCCATCGGCCATCTGCTGCTTCTCTCAAGAGGAGGAAACACTTGACCACTTCCTGTTGTCTTGTCGGCGGTTCTCCGGCCTCCGAAATTGTTACCTGGAGATTCCCCTCCAGCGCCTGGGTCTCGCCTTGTCGGTGCCTAATTTGTTGTCATTTGGGGCAGTCGGGCTTGGTTGGTGCAACGGGGATGTTTTTCGCGTTCTTCACTCATTTATTCCCGAAAGAGGTCGCTTGCCTTGTTAATCAATCGCATCAACCAATTTTTAATCGTTTATTGAAATACCTGTTGGTACAGTAGTATTGAATTTTTTTGGTTCCAAAATTGTTAGCATCACTGTACTCTATTTTCCCTTCGTTTGAAAATAATTACTAAGCTTCTTCAACAGTGAAATCACAATAAGACTTTGCCAATCCCGCAGAGTGGGTAGGCGCCATTCTTGTTCCGGATCCAACCAACCCCGGGTTCCGGAGCAGCCAGGGGTGACGCGACCCAAGACACCGACGTCGCCACACAAGCCTGGGCGGGAGCGCGCCGACGACGCTTCGGATCCGGTCTTCCGACGCTTCGCCAACCCACGTCTTGGCGGCTCCAGCGGCAACGGGCGCGTGTATTCGGGAAGCGGCTTCCAACCGTCGTCTTCCGCTACGACGGCCCCCGCAACGGCAACGCCCACGTCCTCCGGAATCCCAGCCAGGCTACACTAGTCGCGCAACATTGCGACGACAGCTTGCGGGTACCAGCCCTTCGCGGCGACGCTTCGATTTTCTTACGTCAACACCCGTGAGTACATACGCCTCGCCGCTAGCGCAACATCCTTCTAGGACATTCTTGAGCTTGTAAGGCAAGGGTATCTTAGGACATTGTGTATATTTCATTGTCGAGAGTTCCATAGCTTTTTTCGCGTATGTGGTTTTCTTAACTCGGTTTTGTTTTCTTCGAGCTTGGTGGTTTCATAAATGTATTTTGTTAAGCCTCCGCCTGTTTTCCGTTTCCTCCTTTTGTGCCGGTGGAGACGCGTGACAATGAGGCATATACTGCTCTGAAATAAAAACCAAGAAAAACCAAGAAAACACCGAGCGCTCGTGTGTGCTTGCCTCGCGAAGACCACCCAGCTTCTCCTGTGCACGTTTGTGAAGACAAGATACTAAATTAGGGATATTAGCCAAGATTTCGGTGACTGCCCGGTCGTAAAAAACAAGAAAATGCAGAGCGCTCGTGGTCCGTGCCTCACGGCTACCGCCGAGTGTCCCCGGCGCACGTTTGTCAAGCAGAGCATCTTACGGAGATTGGGCAAGATTGGCCAAAATGATAACTGCAGCGTTCGCCGCAATCGTGGTAACACTTGCTCGGAACGAGAAAGACATGCCATAGTGTACGCTCCTCCAAAATGATGTCCAATGATTATTACTTCCAAAAAAATGAAAGAAGATTACACTTGTAGGAATAATGATGCAGTAAAGGTCGTTGCGGCAGCGAAGAAGAAACAAATCGGCTACAATCGTGGACTTAAACCTTACATGACCTTTATATACCATGAGAAAGCATTTGATTCCATCCTCACCGCAGTCGTGCTAGAAGCATTGAAAGAACAGGGAAGAGAGAACTACATAAGAATTCTAAAGGACGTATTATCGCGTGGATTGTGTGTTAAGCAGGGCAATCCCCTGTTTAAGGTGTGTGCGGTTATTGCACTTGGTAACATGGGCTTTCGCCACTGGAGTCCTGGAAATAGGATTCCACCCTTGACTCCACCCCCTCCTCTTCTACCTTTGTGAATAAAGTTTACCACCACCACCACCAGCATCTCCAAGTGATGAATAAGTGCCGTGTTTCCTGGTCAGCCGGATAGCACGAAGACGACGGCAAAAAGCGTGCCCCGGGCCCCGCGCGCTTGATTCGGTCAGCCATTTTCGCTGAGATTTGACGTGCTCTCTCGCCTTTCAATTCTTGTCTCCTCGCCTAATCAATCGGCGCAACACCATAGAGCCGATTTTGCCTGCGTCTATCGGGAAGCAACACTGGTGGAGGAGATGGGTACCCCCATGCCTGGATCCCAGCCGGACACCAGCCCAGAAAGGCCTCGTCTCGTCGACACCCCCGTGCATCGGACCAGGCGCCAGAAGCTCAGTCTGTCCTCTGAACTCTCGGGCCTTCCTGGCAACGTGCCCCGGAGTCGACCTCCGGTGTCAACACCTCAACCTCTATCTCGACCGCCTCCGGTGGTGGGCACCTCCCAGGTGACATTCCATCAGTCGCGCACCCCGAACGCAGTCCATGGGGACGTGTTCGCAGATGTTGAAGATTGGCTCATGCACTTTGAGTGTGTTGCATATTTCAACCAATGGGATGATCGCGACAGATGCGGTAAGTCTACTTCTCGCTGGAGGACTGTGCTCGCACATGGTACGAGAATCACGAGAGGAGATTGACGACTTGGAACGACTTCCGTCAGGAGCTCCAGGAAACCTTTCCGAACACCGACCGACGAGACCAAGTGCTGCGTTAGCTGGAGCCGCGTATTCAAAAGCCCAGCGAGAGCGTCGCCATGTTTTCAGAGGACATGGCTCGCCTTTTCCGCCGCGCTGATCCAGCCACGTCTGAGGAAAAAAAAAAAAAAACTCCGATACCTTATGCATGGAATCAAGGAGCAGCTGTTTGCTGGGCTTGTTAGATACCCACCACACATGGTGCAGGATTTTATCAAAGAGGCCATGGCTATCGAGCGGGCTGTGCAGGAGCGTAGCCCATAATATGCCCGAATTACAACTAGAAGTCGCACCGATGTTGCTAGTATGACCTGTGACGACAGCTCCTTGCGGGACCTAACATGGTCAGTTCTGCGCGAAGAGCTAAATAATCTGGGTATTTCGTCCCAGCAGTCGGCTCCTTCTCTGGCCAGAATGGTTTGCGAGGAGGTACACCAAGTGTTCTCACCACCCGGTTCGCCGACGCAACATTTCTGTACAAGCTAAACCGCGGCTATTCATCAGCAAGCTCCAACACTGCCGACTCCACCACCCCGCCACGTCACCAGCCACCCCTGCCGGTACATCACTGAACAACTGCAGTCAGACTCCAGGTCCAAGTGCGTGAAGACCCCTTGAGCGCCCCAAACGACAACTCTCCCCTCTCGTACGCTTCCAGTGCACACAAATCAGTCGAACGACAACGCCCCGGACGCTTTTCCTCGGGCTATACGCGCAAAATTTCCCGTAACACAGCTATTACCTTAAGTTCAATCCTCAATCTGCCTGTCGCTTAGGGAGCTTATAAATTCCAAGCCTAGCATAAACGGACGCGACCCCAAGTCTCATAAAAAGCTGTCTAGCTCGAATGACCAGCCAGGACCCTACTTCATGGCAAAATCTGGGCATTCCGTTGCCTTAACAATGCCCCCCCCCCCCTTCTCCACCTGCATATGTTGGAGGGCTCACAGTCCGCGCAGGCGGCGGCCACTCACAGACGTCTGCCAAACAATTAGCCGCCAGGGCTTACAGGGCGAAATCCTGTACGTTACCCGCGCAGACGAGAAAGCACGTGGCGGTTGGAACACCCGCCGCCTGTGATGGAGGTTGAGGAAGGGGTGGAGGGGGGGCTCAGACGTGCTGCACAAAGCAACCTTCGTATCGCAGCACGATTAGTCCGAATACGATAAGCAGAAAAATGCCGCTTTTAGGGCTGGGGAGCGGTCATCTTCGTGCTTGGGTTTGCGCATGACCGTCGAACTTTCAGCGGCGATGAACTTCTATTGCGCCGCTGTGATAGTCTTGCTAGTCGGCAAGCCGTTACACATTAATGGGGCCCCTTTGGGTCGGAGAGCGACAGGTGAGTACGTGAAATGGCATCAGACAACAGTTTAATAGGGGTAGAATATCCTGTTCACCACCGCGCTGCTGCTCCCGTAGGTGCCGCACAACAGCTGCAGCAATCACAAGTTCGTTGTCGATCGGTCGGGTTGTCGTTCGGTCATCACTGCCACTGGAAACACGCTGAAGCTCTTCGTCCGGATTCGGGCTCCACGACGGAGGGGAGTCTGGGTCGACCTCTCTCCCTTTCGAGTCCTCAACATATTTGCCGCGTCGACAGTTTCGCCCGCGTTCTTTTCGGGGTTCCTCTCCCCCTGCCACAGTGCCCAAGTGGGACCAGATCAGCGGGCCGCGCTTTGTTCCGCGCCGTCCACTGGCTCATTCCAAAGTGAAAAGCGCATATGGCGACAAGGAGCTTACCGATCTCGATTCGCGACGGAAATCCGTATCCGAGACGGCATGGAAGGGGCCGCACGCAGGATGCGCTTTTAAGTGGACGCAGCTTTCGTCATCCCGAAAGGAAACAGGCGTTGTTCTTGCTTCGTCTGGCGTCCACGCCTCAGCTCTTCACAACGCATAGGCCTGCTGAATCCCCAGCTCACTAGGGACAGGCTGGCCCAGCAGCCTCTGCGTCTACACGGAGTGGGACCCCGAGATTACGCTATGGATGCAGTCGCAGGAACGTGTAGCTGCCGCAATGCCTGTTGCTCTGACAGCCTGCAGAGGCTACACCACAGGGGCGTGGGGTGAAGCCGAACGACCTCACAAGTGTCCTACACCACCTTTGAACATTTAAATAACCATACGCTAACCATTGCCGGAGCTGCATCTGCACCTGCGGCAATGGTAATGGCATACAATGTATGCCATTACCATTGTACCATTACCATTGTAGGACATACGATGGTTATAGCATACAAAACACAAAGATTTTGCGCAGATCAAGCAGCGATCGCCAACCAGAAATCTTCGAGGCGTTTCGCATTGCGAAGAAGGCTACGCCTGTGTCAGCACCACTTCCCAGGTATTGCCCAAAACAGAAGTATTTTCTCTGGATCACAGATAAAGAGGCACAAGTGTAAAATGAATGAGGATTCTCTTTTCCTCTGTTATGTATCGGGGTTTTCTTCTCCTCGTTTGGGCGCCTGAGCCGACGTGGTAACGTATGTGCGTGTCTAGCGAACTACCGCAATAAACCTCATTGTCAAGCGCTATACACTGATATTTATGCAGAAACTGTGTACGCAGATATCTGAGTCCATAGGGAAGTGCTGAAGTTGTCAATAATTACAATTAACGTCCCTCAGTATAAACAGTTTACAATTATCTTCAGAAATTATTTCATTATTCGCATATGGGTCTTCCTTCCACAACTGGATGCGGTCGAAAAGAATAAGATCAACAACCTGATACGCCGATTGTACAAGACGGCGCTCGGGCTGTTCGAGTGCGCAAGCACCGACAAGCTCCTGAGCCTGGGGCTACACAATACCCTCGAGGAAATTGCTGAAGCGAAACGGTCCGCCCAGCTGTAGCGGCCTTCTACGACCGAGACCGGTAGGCGTATACTGCAAGAATTGGCCTTCGCGCCTGCAGCGAGGAAGGCGAGCAGCGACGGTCCTGTCCCTGACGGGACCCGGCGCCGGATTCGGGTATACCTCATCCCGAGGAACATGGATCCGGAGCTTGACAAGGAGAGAAGAGCGGCCAGGGCCAAGGCCCTCATCGACTTGTACGCCTAGGACGAGCACGCAAGCTTCGTGGAGACAGCGAGGCATTCGTGGCTACCGTCATCGAGGCGTCGTCCGGCGCGACGAGGGCGGCAGCGAGCGTTCGGGTCCGAGAGGCGTGCCAGGCGGATTAGGTGGCCATTGCCCTGGCCCTTGCCGACCCCGGGTGCCAGACAGTGCTGTGTGATTCGAGGGGTGCAGTCCAGAAATATGCGAATGGCAAATTGTGCGGTGAGGCTGTTCGCGTTTCGTGCTCGGCCGACCTCCAACGAAACAAGAAGTGTGTTAAAATCAAGTAGTTCCCGGTGCACGCGGGCAACGGTGCGTCGGACAAGCACAACCACAACGAGACGGCACACGCAGTGGGGCGAGCGCTAACCAACCACGCCACTGCAACCGACCGTCCACTGTGGTGTAGCGCCAGGACCGTATGAAGACGTTCAATGAACTTACACACGATTGGCTCGAAGGACTCTCCCACCCCCGCACCCGGGGATGAGCTGAGCGGAGGCGGTGCTGTTCAGACTACAGACTGGGTCCTTACCCACCCCAGCGTTGATGAAGCATGTGTACCCGCAAGTGTATGTGAGTGACGCGTACCGCGTGTGCCAGCAGGAGAGGGCCACCCTCATGAACGTCCTAAGGGACTGCACCAAGTGCCCTTACGAAGCGTCGACAAGTACGATTCAGCCATGGCTCGCGGCTGCGGCGAAGTGCTGCGACCAAGAAATCCAAACATGGACCCTCCAGCTGCTCTTGGCGGCTCTCGAAAGACCAAGACCGAGCGAAATCGCCGGGACATTGCCCCCAAGGGCGACCGAACGCTGGAGTAGCACGCGCCGTAGTCGAGTAAAGACCACCCACTTAGAAGACGTAAGGGCCCGCGTCGCGGCGCCATTTAGCCGTGCTGTCGGTCTGCCGGCGATTAAATAAAGTAGCTTCTGTCTATCAATTCGTCGCATGCCTGACCCTTTTAGATGCGACGCTGAGAGGAGCATCTCTTGCCGGCGGCCCTGTCCTGCGTCCGTCGTCGTCGTCCGCGTCCGCACAGCTGCGTCTCTCCTCCGCTCACCCCCTCTCCTCTCTCCGATAGCGAACACTCTCGCCCAACATCTGCGGGCGCGTGGAGCAGCGCACTCTCGCTCCGCCGGTGGGCGGCGCTGCGCGCTGTGCCCGCATCCCCTCGCGTGGAACCCAACGATGTGATTGAAACGCAATTCACGTTCACTACGCGTTTCACGCAATTCGACTAATCGACCCAACGGAAACACCCTTCAGCGTCGCATCACACCAGGGTTCCCGCGAGGTGAGGTGGGCGTAATTTTTTTAAAGACGATAGTCTTTCTTGGGCTACTTAAACCCAGAAATTTTGGTCTGTCTGTATGTCTGTATGTCTGTCCGTCTGTCTGTCTGTGACTCGATTCAGCCACCCGGCCAAAGCAAAACAATGCCGGCGCAATAGTCTTATATAGTCAGTGCTAAATATACCCGTCTATGTCCGGTGGAATGTTCATACTTGTCAACATTGTGGAAGAAGAACAAGATATTACGCAAATATGAGACAACAAATCAATACAGAAGTGATATTTGCCGTGTTCCTTTATAAAAATTCAAACATGCTTGACTTTTGAGAAATTAAATACTTCATCAACTGCAGAAAAAGAATTCACTCCGCCGTCGCCTGCTGTCGCCCGCGCCACTATAGCTTCTGGCGCCATTCTAAGAAATCAACCGGCAACAGTTACGCAAGGTTCCACTAGATAGTTTCCACGTTCTGCTTGCAACGCAGGTGGAGTAGGGAAACGCGGTTCTATAAACGTTTAAGTAGGGTGCCTCGATTAACGCGCGTCTTCGCCGTATACGGCAGCGTTCGCATCGAGACACCCGGTTTGGAGCAGTGGAACGCGCGGAATTTAAAATGATTTAAGCAAACATTTGGCGTGTTTACCTTGGTAGGAGCGCGACGCAAGAGGAACAACATGAGAGGTGAGCGGTAAAGCGAAGGGAGGCATTAACTTCGCAAAAGCCGATAAGGACTATCGTCTTTTGACGTCATTTGCAACGAAAGGAGCAGATACGCGGCCAATTTTTTTATACTGAAACGAGCGCTCACCGAAACGTCCGCGTACTTGGAGGTTCGTGTACCGAAAAGACCGCTGAAACCTGTGCCAAAAGAAAAACCGGAGCCGTGCTCGGGCCTTCTTTATGTGGCTTCCAGGCCCCGTCAAGTTGTGTACCCGCGTCTTTTGTTAGAAGAGTCTTCTCAAAAACCCCAGGCAAAGAAGGAGGAGTAGTAAGAATAACTAAATGGAATTGAAATAGACTCGAAGGTTGTCAACCATTACGGGAGGGGGGGGGGGGTCAACTCCCCACCTCTCAGGAGTCAGCGTCGGTGTGAAGGTGAGGTTGAAGCTTGCAACCTTCGACTTTCTATACGGGCAGCAAGCACTCTTAAGGACTTTTCTTTTTCATATCGTCGAGAGGGGCCCCTGACAGGCTGGGGGCCCGGGGCTACAGCCCCCGTAACCCCTCCCCCTTAATCCGGCGCTGCCACCCACGAAAGAGAAATCCGGCGCAGAATAGGTATGGGTTGCGGAGCTCTAGGCAAGCACTCCGAGCTAATGAATAGTAAGCTACCTCTGTCATCCGAAAGAAATATTTATAACCAGTGCACAGTGCCGGTGATAGCGTATGGAGCAGAAGCTTGGCGCCTTACTCAACAACTAGAAAGCAAACTTAGGTTGGCTCAATGGTTCATAGAACGAATAATGTTACGAGTAACACTCAGGTACAGGAAACAAGCTACCTGTGTCAGAGAGCAAACTAGAGTAGAAGATATCATAGTTAAAATAAAGAAAAAATGACTTAGCCTGGTAATGCAGTGAAGCGAACCGACAACCGTTGGACAATTAGGGTAACAAAGTGCATGGATATCAAGCCTAGAAGAAGGGGAAGGCCAATAACACCATGGAGGGATGAAGTATGAAACTTCGGTGGCCAGCAGTGGACTCGAGCGGCGCCAGACACGAGCGGTCGGAGGTCCATTGGAGAGGCCTTCGCCCTGTAGTGGACCTGAGTAGGGTGATGATGATGATGATGATAGGGATGATGATGGTCGTTATGTTTGCGTGCAGCTTCGCTGCATTCAAGTGTCACGCGTTAGTATGAGCTTCATTCATTTTTTTATTAAATGCCTAACTAACGCACAATATTAAAACTTGCCTAAGTATACAAGACTGACGTGGCCTTTATTGCCTTCTAATTCATAGTCTGTGCAGCCCTCACGTAGTTAACCCAGAACGCAGAAAAGGCCACGTATGAAACTCGGGAACACAATCACTCGAAATTAGAATTATTCCCGCATGTCAGCAACAATGCACCCCACATTTCCTGCAACTTGAGCAGCATGCCGCGTTTAGTGCTTTCATGAAAGTTGGAGAACGGAAAACCCGTTCAGTGTTGCGAAAATGGGTATTTCGAAGTTTTACATTAAAATTATAATCACTGTACAAGTATGAATGGTTTACTTCTCGTAAACTGTCTGATACCCCTGTTGCCTCCAAATATATTCCAAGCGGTGCATTTATCCCTGATTAACTCTCGTCCTGAAAACCATTCCCACGCATTCGAGGTGATATTCCCCCCCTTCCTGCTAATTCAATCACTGTGTCTCATTCATGTCTTTCAGGAGAGCGAGCAAACAGTGTGTGTCACTTGTACAAGTATAACAAATATAAAAAATTAGTGCCTTTCAACTCTGTGAAGAAGCATGACCTGCAAAGATGGACGCAGTCCACGCAGGGCACGCAACAAAACGTTTATCGTAATTTGCGGTGGAACATATTTCCTAACGAATCAGCTGAATGAACCTCTGACGGATCCACGCTTTGTTCTTGCAGATAAACCTGGAACTGCCTGTGTCCCTACCGCGTCGTAAGCATCTTACGGATTGAGTAAGGCAGGGTTCAGACTGTTGCCGCAACTGCGGTATAACTTTAAAGAATGACATCATTTCACGTCTCAGCCATACTAAATGCGTGACATGGCAATTTTTGCGTCCATAGTTCAGGATACGGCTTTTGCGTCGGTAATCTTAACATAGCCTAACACACAGAGATAATACGCTCTACCACTAAGTACTCCGGGCAGGTCTCATTGGGCCGTTTAACGTCCGCGTTAAAATCTTGCACCAGCACAACGCACATGCCATGCATTAGTACTGGCATGAAACCTATAGCTGCTTTTGCACGCCTCCCCTCCTCCCTCTCACTATTCTGCACTGTACGATCGGTTATACGATCGGTTTGTTCTCGTTGGTTTCGTGACACGAAGAATGAGTCGTAGTGATTTCTGCTGAAATGAATCGATTTCACGGTTCGCGATCTTCCTGAGACGCACTTGGCGCCGCCGACGCAGAGGCTCATCATCGCTGCCGTCGAGAGAACGAACGAGTTAGTGCTGCCTTAGCGCACTACTGGTGCGCCCAAATATCGCACCAGCGAGTATCGTAATCGCCAGCCTATTTTATCTAGGAATTTTTTTGACAACGCTGGACGGCGGAAGTAAAAGCTTAATCAGCTGGGTTGTGAAAACGAAAGCGAATTAACAGGCCGAAATACCATGCATCAGTAAATTTAATGTCATAAGTATCGCCAGCAATTCGCTTTTAAAAGCACGTAAGCGGACCTTAGTAAATCGGGGAATTTTTTTAGTTCCTCAGAATAGCTGTGTTTAGGTGACATTCGTTTTGTTGTATAAGTTCAAACTTATAGGCATTTTTTCTTGTAATGATGATGTAGCGAGCTTCCACTTCAGCTGGCTACATCTGAAAACTTGCAAAACGAAATTTTTGCGAAAATGTTGGAGGCTAATGCCGTGGAACAGACCTCAAAGCTCCGCAATAGTGTTCTTCAAATCCCGCTCGGGTGAGGCAGGATAAGGCTTTAAGTATGAAAGTGTTATATACAAGTATGTTGCCCTTTGTACATTGGAAAGACACATAAAGGTAACATAGAGCCCGATTTATATAAAAATCCCGGACCATCTCCACTAACGTAAAACATGGGGAGGGGCGAACTATGCAATGTATAAGTGTATCCTTGGTGCCTTGGCGTTTTTGCCAACAGATATTGCTGGCTGTTAGTTTCTTTGTTTCCTTCATCATAGTTTGCCAATCTTTGTTCGTCCTAGTCACCTCATCACAAGAGTCACTGCAATATTTTACGCTTACATAACCCATCAATTATCTCCCACCGGAAATCATCGAACTCTTGCTTAAAGTTAACATAGCCCCTATCAGCTGCCTTTTTCGCCCTGCGAGTACTCATCGTCCTCGAATCGCGGGGAAGAAACCCAGCCCAACAAATCGCACTAGCCAAAAAAAAAAAAAAAATCTCGCCAATCCACCCTACGAATGTGGTTTGAAAGCAAAGCTGTAAACAGCCCCCACAACGATTACTCATGTGACGTAACTTAAATTCACTCTTAAATTCACCCTTTATTACTTCAAAGAGATATTTTTTTGGTGAGGTTAAATCTGTGGTTGGTTGAGTTGTATTCGCGTAGCACATGAGTGGAAACTTTTTTTTATATAAAAAGGAAGCTCAAACCCGCTGTTACATAATGTCACTTCTCCGTCATTGCCGTCACCAACGGAAGCGATGAGATCGTCGGCAGGGACGGAGGAGGAGGAGGAGACGGCGGAGGGTAAATACTTTTATCCAGATTTCTGAACGGGCCAGAGGGCGGCTCAGGGTACTGGTTCCTTCGGGCCTTAGTGCCTTCACTGGAGCCCATATGCAGTCTGCGGCGCCTGTGCTGTGTCAACCAGCTGAAGCTGGGTAGGCAGAGAGGTAGTAGACTGCAGCCTCTCCCATTGCTCTTGCTGGATAGTTGACGGGAAGAGAAGAGGGTGCTCAGGGATAAAGTCACACACCCCGATTATGCGGCTCAGTGTTCCTGCTTCTAAGCAAAATTTACATTCAGAGGCGTAGCGATTCGGGTGCACTAATGGCGAATTCCATTGGGAGAACAGGAGCAAGTGGAGCGAGCAGCCAGAGCAGCACACGGGAGTAACGGGGACGTGTGCTTTCGTTCCGCGAATGAAACATTCGCGCTGCTCCGGGAGCAGTGAAAAGAGGGGGAGGGCGTGATGTCAAGAGTCATGTGACCAAAGTTTTCCCGCTCTCGCTTCCCGGAGCATTTCGCGCGCTCTTGTTGTCCGCACGCTGTTCCTCGCCAGTTTTGCCAAATACGTGCCGGTGGTTTTGTGTCTGCCTTCCGCATGGCGACGAATGAAGAAGCCGAGCGGATGTTCATGTCCATGATGGGGTCACCATCGTATCTCCCTAAAATTAGCTGCGAACGATAACAGCATCCGCCGTCTTTTCCAGATACGACTCTACCTTCGGTCGCTGCTCCGGTGGGGTGAACAGGTGCTCGAACATGAACTCATGCAATGTCAAATCGTCGTCGTCGTCGCTGCTGCTGCTGTCCGATGATGAGTTTGCGCTAGAATCTGTGGTGCTTTCATCATCTAAATGTAGCATCATCGTCCAGACGGCCGCGCTTAGCTGCTGCCGTACGCACTGAGCGACTATCACGGCTATTACGCCATTTTTCCTCCGCCACCCGGGGATAAAACCAGAAATGACGTAAAAGAGGTCATGTGACTTCATCGGCGTTCCCTGCCACTCCGCCGCTGGTGACGGAGCACCGAGAACTGCTCTCGGCTCCTCTCGGCGCCAAAAAATTGCTCCTCCTCGACCAATGAAACACAACGCCCCTGCTCCTGCCCGACCACTGGAAGACGCCAGGACTCGCGAGAGCACTTTAGGTGCAGTTAGAAGTGCTCCTGTTCACCCAATGGAAAGCGCTATTAGTGATGACGCGTCGTGTGTGTGAAGAAGCCGCATTGTATGACCCGTAGGGTAGCTTGTTGTTTTCTAGAGAGGACAGGGTAAGGTGAGGGTAGGGTCTGTCTCTGAAGACGATAATGCTGGGCTATATTATATCCCTGAACGTGACAAGCGGTTGACTGTCTTCGTGCAGCTCCATAGCCTGAGGGGTAAAAACGCTGCCTTGGTGGGCGTATTTGTTGCGCTCCATGAAAGCGTGAGCGGGCGTCCAGATGAGCTGACTAGAATCGGTTGGGGAGTGGTTTTTTGCACACGCAGTGCAGCTCAGGGACACCCACCTCGACTGGTAATTCCAGTAGGATAGTTGGGAATCGGTTACTACCTTCCGAAGCCCTGGTTCAGTGAGAGCCAAGGCGATTGCTGCCTCTCCTTCTGCCGTCGTGTCTTGGGTCTTCAGTGAGGCCCACGCAGGGAGGTTGGTTCTGGAGGTAGCCACGATGATGGCATATTGCTACTCTCTATGTTGGGAGGCGTCTGTGTATATTACTGCATTATCCGCGCCGAGGGTGGTGTTGACGGTTCGAGCCCGTCCTTGTCGGGCACCCTCGCCGTGTGGCAGGTTCATATTTGTAAGCATAGGGAACCTCTTTAGTTCTTGTTGCCAAGAGTTCCGGGGTACATCACGCGGCGTGACATTCTGTGCTGCCCAGCCAATCTGGTGAAGGATGCGGTGACCCACTGCAGGTCTGCTCAATCGGAGCTTCTGGCTAGAAAGATGGCCCTCTATCAACTCTTCCACCGTGTTGTGGAGCCCCATCCTAAGCATCCTCTCTGTGGACGCACTCATGGGAAGACCGATGGCCTGCTCAACCGCCTTCTAATCATTCTATCAAGCACCTTTATGTCCTCCTTGCCGAGAAGAAGACAGGGGGTGATTCAAGTGATTCTCGAGAGGACAAAAGATTGAATAAATCGAAAGGCATCGGCTTCCTTGGGGCCTCGCTTCTTGGTGGCAACTCGCCTCATCATGTGCATGATTTGATTGATGCTGTGTTTGATGCGCTGCAAGGATACGCCAATCTTGGTGTTGGCCTGGAGACGTAGGCCCAGGATATTGATGCTGGGGCTTGGAATGATGGTCTGGCCGTCAAGGAGTATTTGAATGTGTTTCTTGAGGTGTCGTTTGGCGTGAGGGCGGACGGCAAGGAGCTGAGACTGTTTACGAGAACAGTGGAAGCCACAGGCATAATAGAAGTGAGATGCCATGGGTTGGTGTGAGCTTCCTTTAATCGCTATTGCGTGGCATTCAGCGAGAATGCAGGGAAGTCGTTCGAGGACCTCGTCAAAGTCATGAAAGAACACTACGCACCGGAGAGTCAAGTCATAGCGGAAGGGTTCAAGTTCAACCGCCGATACCAGCTAGAAACGGAACCAGTTTCAATGTTTGCCGTGCAACTGCGACCCCTTGCTGCCAAGTGCGCATTCGGGAATTTTCTGGACGACGCATTGCGTGACCGGTTTGTCGCGGGGCTCCGGAACCCTGCAATGCAAGTGGCGCTGCTTAAGAAGAAAGAACTTAACTTCGAGACAGCTTATGAGTTGGCGGGAACTACAGAGTTGGCCGAAAAGGCGTCGAGAAGTTTCAGGATGGCGGAAGGCTGCGCGTCGACAGAAGGGAGCGTGAACTCTATCGGGGAAAAAGCGTCGTCCGCAGCACAAACCGAAGGTAAGCCCGCCGTCAAACTTTTTCACTACCGGTGCCTGTCACAGATGCGGGGAGAAGCACTACGGTATCGAAAGTCCAAATGTCACTGGTGCAAAAATTTTGGACACCTGGCGAAGGTGTGCATGACAAATTACGCCCACCTCCCCTCGCGGGAACCCTGGTGTGATGCGACGCTGAAGGGGGTTCCATTGGCGTCGCATCAAGCAATCGTCGGGTACGGCAAGAGAGCAAGCGCAAGCGCGGACGACCGTCGACTGAGAGACCGGCCGGAGCGCCGCACTCCGCTTCTATGTGCAGCGCGCCCGAAGGAGAGGAGACCGCGTAGAGAGAGAGAGTACTGCACATGCGCACAGTGCGCAGCCGCGCGCAGCGCGACCGCAGATGTTGGGAGAGAGTGTTCGCTATCGGAGAGAGGAGAGGAGGCGAGCGGAGGAGAGACGCAGCTGTGCGGACGCGGACGACGGACGCAGGCAGGACAGGGCCGCCGGCAAGAGATGCTCACTCCTCTCAGCGTCGGATCTAAAAAGAGAGGCAAAGCGGTCAACGTTCTTGAAGCAGATAGCGAGCATCACCAGTTGCAACTTTTTCACGTGCACGGAAGCAAACAGACTCAGCGTCCCTATCAAGTTTAAGTTGAAATTTTTGACCAGCCAGTGAGCATGCACATTGATACCGGGGCGGGTGTTTCTATTATCAACGACCACGTTTTTGCGAACCTGCCGCGACAAGTAGAGCTGGAAAAATGCTCGCTCGAACTGAAGACGTACGGCGGCACTTTACTGGAAACGAAAGGACAGGCGAATGTCGGCGGAGAATACGAAGGGCAAAAAAAAAAAAAACTCCCAAGCATTTCCCCGAGGGTGAACATGGTTAAGTGCGAATGCACGGGGTGATGCTATGAGGGGGAGTAAAGTTAAAATCCGTTGGCATTCGCCCGTGAGCGCGCGCGAGGCGACCCACGGAGGTCTGGCAGTTTATCGCTGCATATATAGGGGGGTACGCCGCGCCGAGCGCGCCGAGCCAGGTGGCTGAGAGAGGAGGCGAGCGCAAGGGGAGAGGGACAGCGGCGCACGGCAGCTGCAGCCGAGCGAGGGGGAGAGGAGAGAATGTGACGTCACGGTGGAGAGAGAGGCGCGCGGCAGCTGCTGGGGAGAGGAGGCGCGCTGTGACGTCATACCATGACGTCACGGCGCGAGGAGCGGTGCGGGGAGCGGCGCGCACCCGCGCAGCCACGGCGAGGAGGCGGAGCGAGCGCGGTCACGTGGTGAAGTGACATCACCGCGCGGTTGCTACCGACGCTCCTCTCCGCTCCACGCCGTTGCCAGGGAGAGGAGGACTGCGGACGCCGCCACCGCCGCCGCCGCCGCCGGCGGTGGAAGGTTTGGGGTCGCTTATAAAGTGCATTCGCACTTAAAAAAACTTCGCTTGTCGTCGTCGTTGCCGGACTACAACCGTGTTTGCTGGGACAAGATTGGCTCGCGAAGCTGAAACTAAACTGGGCTCACATTTTTAGCGTAGAAGCAGAACAAATAGTGTAGTGAACTACTTGCTGCAGAAGTTCCGGGACGTATTTTCCACGGAAAAAGGCTTGATCAAAAGCTATCAAGCGCAAGTGGTGTTGAAAGGTGGAGCTCAGCCAGTGTTTTCAGAGCCAGAGCTGTTCCCTACGCACTGAAAGACCTCGTCGAACTGGAGCTCCGCACGCTGCAAGAACGAGGAGTCTTTGAGCCCATTCTGCAGAGCGACTGGGCCACACCGCTGGTGACAGTGCAGAAGGCTGACAACATGCTGAGACTTTGTGGGGACTACAAAATCACGCTCAATCCAGCTATAAAGACTGAGCACTATTCCCTTGCTTTGGTGGAGGACATTTTCGCTGTACTTGTGGGTGGGAAGTTCTTCACAGTACTTGACTTGTCAACGGCGTACCAACAAATTAATTCAGGTGCACGAAGACTCCCAGAGATTGCTCACAATTAACACGTACGGTCTTTCTCAAAATTTTGTGGGCCACGGCGACCGTGGCCGGAGCAGGCGCGCGACCGAGCAGACGCGCTGCCCTTGCCACTGTCGGCTGGTTGCGTGGCTTAAGAGAGCTAGGGGAACTTTTGCTCTTGCTTTTGTAGTGTGCCCGGAGCGACAAGTGCTGCGCAAAGTGTCTGCGCTTAAGCGAAGTGCGCCTGCTCTGAGAGACCGGCCCCGCTGCACTTATCGCGCCAGCCCTACTATGAAAGGAAGCGTGATAGTTCACCTCGCTCTCTGTATCCGCGTAACCAGCCGACAGCGGCAAGCACCGCGCCCCTGCTCGGCCGCGCGCCTGCTTCGGTCAGGGTCGCCATGGCCCACAAAAGTTTGACAAAGACTGTACTTAGGACTGTTTAAATGCCTGCGCATGCCGTACGGAATTTTAAGCGCACCGGTCATTTTTCAGTCTGTCATGGACGAGATGCTCAAGGGGCTCAACGGTGTTGCCTGTCACCTGGACGACGTCCTGATTTCCGGAGCTTCATTGAATGCCTGAACCGTGTCGAGGCGGCCCTGGAAAGGTTCCAGCGCCACGGAATCCGGTTAAAGGAAGAAAAATGTTTTTTCAAGACTACGTGAGGTATTGGGGCCACGTTGTTGACAATGCCGGAATCCACCCATGTAAGGAAAAGATTGAGGCTGTAAAAAATGCACCAGCTCCAAAAAATCAGACAGAGCTCAAGGCATATCTGGGAATGCGAACAATTTGGTAGCAGTTCTTTCCCAAGATGTCGGCAAGGCTAAATTCTTTGTACAATCTTCTACAAAAGAACCAGCCCTGGCATTGGTCCCAAACCAAAGAGAAATGCTTCCAAGAAAACAAACAGCGGCTCACTCATGAAAGCGTCCTTACTTTCTACGATCCGTCAAAACCGTTAGGTTTAGTGGCGGGCGCGTCAGCCTACGGAGTGGGGCCGGTACTTTTTCATGAAGTTGATGGCCATGAAAAACCAATTGTGTATGCCTCCCGAACCCTCAGCAAGGTCGAGATAGGCTATTCGCACATCGAAAAAGAGGCTTTAGCAGTCGTATTTAGATTCAAGCGATTTCACAAATACATCTTCGGTCGAGAGTTTACAATATACTCAGATCACTTGCCACTGAAGGGTTTACTAGGTCACGACAAGCCTATTCCTGCATCAGCCGCAGCTCGAATGCAAAGGTGAATTCTTCTACTGGCAGCGTACCGCTGCACCTGGCAAGGGACAATCCGTCGCAAATGCGGGCGCACTATCACGCGTTACTTTGAATAACGCGCGCGATGCAAGTGACTACGTCCAGTTTTTCTCAGCGGCTCAGAATCTGCCCTTATCAGCTGACTCGATCGGAAGGGAAACGCAGAAAGGCACTGCGTTATCGAAGGTTCTGTTGTACTCGCGAAGCAGCTGACCTTCAAAAGTAGGCGATGAATGCTGGCACCGTACTTTTCTAGGCGCCACGAACTATCTATAGAACGCGATTGTGTCACGTGGCGTAACCGTGTTGTTGTGCCGTGTTCTTTGCAAGGTGCGGTCTTGCGGCTGCTACACGAAGGACACCCGGGAGCCACTCGAAATGCTGTCACGAAGTCACGTGTGGTGGATTGGGCAGACCGAAAGCATTGAACAAACGGTAAGAGTGTGAAACGTGCCAGCTTACTCAAAATGCCGCCCCGCGCTTGCCCATAACGTCATGAGAATGGCCGACTCAGTGTTGGCAAAGAATTCTCCTAGATTTTGCCTACAGCAACCCGAATTCGTTGCTGGTGCTTGTGGATGCCTACTCTAAGTGGGTTGATGTCATATGCATGACCGTCACAACGGCCGCAAAAACTGTGGAAAAGCTTCGAACTATTTTTGCAACGTTCGGACTACCAGAAGAGGTAGTACACAGATAATGGACCGCAGTTTCTCTCCACTGAATTCACGACGTTCCTTTCATCCAACGGCATACGCCATAAAAGACACCACCACATCATATAGCGTCTAACTGCACTGCGGAACGACTTGTACAGACCGTTAAGATCTTCAAAAGCAACTGCAGGATGAAAAATTACGCCCACCTCCCCTCGCTGGAACCCTGGTGTGATGCGACGCTGAAGGGGGTTCCACTATGCGTTTCCGTTGGGTCGATTACTCGAATTGCGTGAGCAATCGTCGGGTAATGCGAGAGAGAGAGAGAGAGACAGAGAGCAAGCGTAGCACGGATGACTGTCGACTGAGAGACCGACCGGAGCGCGGCACTCATATGCGCAGCGCGCCCGAAGAAGAGACCGCGAAGAGAGAGGGCGCTGCACATGCGCACAGCGCGCTTGCGCCGCGCGCAGCGCCGCCCACCGGCGGAATGAGAGAGCGCGCAGCACTGCACGCGCCACAGATGTTGGGGGAGAGGGCACGCTATCACGGTGAGAGGAGGAGGGGCGCAGCGGTGCGGACAACGGACGCACGCAGGAAGGGCAGGGCCGCCGACAAGAGATGCTCTCAGCGTCGCATCTAAAAAACGCGAGGTGTGCAGAAGACTATTCAGCACCGTGTCGACCAGTTTCTTTTCCACTACAGGAACACCCCTTGTGCAGCAACTTCCAAGAGTCCAGCGGAGCTATTCCTGTCTTGGATCCCGAGGACACGGCTTACATTGCTACATCCTCAGTTCGGTGATCGCCCGGAGATAGAATGGGTGTGCACGCAACACCCTGCTTCCCGGTGGCGCGAGTTCAAAGAAGGTGACAGGGTGCGGCTGAAAGGAACGAGACCAGGTGACCCTGCATGGCTAGTTGGCATCATTATGAGGCGAATGAGTGCGGTGACATATGCTGTGAACGTTAACAACGAAGAGCGGTATGTGCACGCCGACCACTATAGGTTGATTGATTGTAGGGTTTAACGCGCCGACGCAACGCAGGCGATGAGGCGCGCCGTAGTGGAGGGCTCCGGATTAATTTTGACCACCTGGGGATCTTTAACGTGCGCCGAAATCTCCTACACACGGGCATTTTTGCTTTTCGCCTCCATCAGAAAAAACAACCGCCGCGGCCGGGAATCGAACCCGCGACCTCGTGCTCAGCAGCGTAACGCCTTAGCCACTGAGCCACCGCGGCGGGTGACCACTTGGTAGCAACTACATTTCCTGTTCCTGAGCCAAGAGTGATTCGTCACCCTGTACCATTGCCAAGACATCTGCCCCGTCATTTCGCAGAGCGGTGCCCTGGTGAGACTCAGCCCGAGCCGGAACCAAGCCCGGTGCCAACCCCTCCAGGACCACCAGCTGAGGAACACCCCTAGAAAATGTGACAACAGACGGAGGGTTCGGAGACCGTTCTTGGGCCATCGGCGCCTTCCAATTTCAACGCTGCAAGCCCGAGCGTTGGAGGCGAGCAAAGCGTGGAACCTCGAGTGACAGTCTCCCCCGCACCTCTCCGTAGAAGCACAAGACCCAAGCGAAAGCCAGATCGTTCGGGCGACGAATGAACAAAAAAAATAAAGGGGGAAAAAGTGTTGGGGCACGGCGCTGACGTAAGTACTGTCAGTGTGCATGCGCCGCGAGTTGCGAGTATAAGAGCAGGACGTTCGTTCCAATAAATGTTCTTTCAATCCCCGGCACTTGGCGTGACTTTCATTTGCTATATCAACTGGTGCCTTTGCTTTATGTCAGCATTCAAGTCGCGTAATCAAATGTAACAAGATCGCCACTACAGTTGCTCAATTTTGGTTTCTGGTGGTGGCTCCGGTCGGCAGACACCAATCGCAAAAACAGGTATATGTGCCTTCATAAGGACCGTGGAAAACTGTGGCTGGTGAGCCGCGAAGAATACCTCTATTTCCTTTATACATAATTTAGTTCTTAGAAATTTGCTACGAAATCGGTATCGTTGTATTGGGTAAAGCAGCCTTTTGAATCGATCAAACTTGTATTGTGTCTTCTGGCCCCATTATGTGTTGTTATATTTTGTACTTCAGTAATTTTTTAGTTCGTAACCATACTTCTCAAATTTTGCATAACTTTCGAGAGCGAGCGTATGATAAATGTCGCGTGTGTTGATTGCTATTCCTGTACGTGGGCTCCAAAGCCCTTACGACTTTAGAACAAACTGTGTAAAATAGGACCCATGTTTGAGTTTTATTGCTGGACATTTCTGTTTAGGTATTATATTCGGTGCTCCCCGATATTTTAACTATACTATTTGCACATACCGTGGGTGAAGGTGAAGGGTCGGATAAGTGCGCAATCCTTGTAATCTGAGTAAACCAGCTTGTAACTGCTGTCTACCGGACCACCTGAAAAATAAATAACGGGAAGGTATACAAACTGTCCTTAGAAATTCCTGGTCATCATATACTTGCGTCCATTTGTTTATGGCAGATACAAGTAACAGATGTAATCACAGAAAAAAAACGGAGCCTCACATTGTTTCATATAACGTCGCCATACATTCATGCCTGGTTATTTAGGACGGATTGCAAGTAGAAACCTATTAGTAAAAGAAGCATTAAGTATAAGAAGCATAAACGCGATTATTTCATGATTCAAATTTCATTAGTTAAACTAAACTGCGTCCGGAGGTATAAAATGTTTGAGCATGGTTGAGTTATCTTATTGGAGTTGACTCTAGATCGTCTAGGCCAGTTTTGAGCTGTTTTTTCAGGCGTCGGTGGTGGCGTACGCCGTAAGGCCTATCATTATCCTCGTGCTATAATCACGATGATGGTGGTGATTCCCTCGCAGTGTGTTTTGTCTGCCAGTTAACAATGTTTTTTTTTTTATGAAGGAAAATGTGTGTGTAGAAATTCTCATTTACCTTGCATCATCGCCTCAACTATTTTCTCACACCAGCTGTGATGGAGCCCTCACAATCGAAGTCTGAAGGGCAGCAATTCATATATTTTTAGTTTGCTTGAGCGCTTGATATTGTTACGTGGTGACAGGAGAAATGAGGCGCACGATGGTTGAGCGAGAATCTATGTATTTACATAATGGTGGCCATGGCCATGACAGCACCGACACCGGCTACGTGCGACGCACTTCTTCTTCATCTCGGATCCAGTGTCGAGACGTATTCTTCTTTCTTCTTGTAACAATGATTTCGTCTAAATTGATGCAATCAGATTTCAGACCTTTAAAATAGGGTGGTATCACATTGAAATCCAACATCGCGTAATTGCAGCATTTTTCGAAGGCAAGCACTTTGGGTATTGTCTTCCTATCCGAGCCCTATAGAAAAACTACGATTCTGGATCTAAGTAAACTTCACCATGTTACCACAAATAAAAGTTTCCCAAATTCACTTCGGGAAGCCTTTAATAGAATTCTGAAAATAAATATGTGGACCTACACAGCACTGAAGTATCCCTCCTATAGAGCCACCGTATTGTATAACAGCGTGCAAGGGCTACATGTTGTTGTGGCGTAGCCTTCTTGGTAAAGATGAAGCTGCAAAGCAGCAGCTCCGTGTAGTGGTAGTAGTAGAGCCACTTTATTTTGCATAGGGTTCAGGGTAGGGGGGTGGCGGAGGCCCAAAGGGCCCCCGCGACGTCCAGGGCTCTGTCCGTGACGGCTTCTTGCGTTGCGAGGTCAGAGCTCCGCAGAGCCTGCTCCCAGTGAAAGGGGGAGGGTAAAGGGGGAAGGGGTCACGCGGACACTCACAGAGGGAGTGGATGTGGCCTAGCTGGGATGAAGAGAAAGACGACAATCGGTGTGGCTCGGCGCGAGCCACACTAGGCTGACGTGTGTAGCGCATTGTAGGGACAGCAGTCTGCCGTTAGATCCTTCCTAGCCAAGGCTAGGGGAGATCTTAGGTTTATTTACTTTTTCATAGTGAGTTGCTAGATAATGCTTCAGTGAGCCATGGCGCGCTCTTTTTGTAGACTCCATGTCTCTAGTTGACTAGTTGGGATCACCATCCGAAACAATGCGGACCAATGGGGATGTGCATTTCCTTGTTAGGCAGCACCGCCCTCAGGAATTGACACGCCCTTCAAGTTAGCACCCACACACGCACAACACCAGTGCCCCTTGTCGGAGACCCTCGAGTAGGTGGGGTGAAACATTGGCAGTATCGCCGCGGCACTGTTTGTTGTCTGCGGCAGGACTGTCTCCACAAAGATAGGCTTTTTCCCCTCTCCCTCCCTCATAATTCTTTTAGCTTAACAACACAAGTCGTCAAGGCACGTGGGACCGCCGAGTCCAGCTCTCCGTGGGACCTCCCCTACAGAGAGCTAATCGCTTGTCTGTTGTCAAAGCAGTCGTCACTCCGCCCCCGCAATCTCTGGGGTCTCATTTCCCGCTAGAACTCCGGTTTTTCGCGGCAAGCCCAAACCCGGGAATTTGCAGGGAGGTTCCCATTTCTATTTCAACCTTCCCGCTTGTTCCCTCCCATTTCAACCCGGCGCAAAACGACCTCCCCGTTTCGCCCTTTCTCATATCGCCTGTTCCCGTTTGAACCCATTCCCATTTCGACCTTCTCTTTTGTTCCCTCTCATTTCAACCTGGTACGGAATGCCCTTCCAATTTCGTATTTTCCCATTTGGTCCCTTCCCGGAATAATGTACCCAATTCGACTCGGGTAACTCGGATCGATGCGGGCGATTTTTCAAATTGAAGTTGCATCCGACTGTACTTTAACCTAATGTTTTGGGCTACGTCCGACGTAACCCTAAGTCAAAAAACACACCTACGTCCGACACAACCTGAAAATTAAATTGAAGTTACGTTAGACGTATTTCACAGTAAAAAAACAGCTACGGCTGGCGGAACCAAAGTACAGACACGTGGCATTATTCTACATAACCTTATTACAGTAGTTCCTTTTACGATACGTGGCGTCAATTTACGAAATAACAGGTACGGTGATGCGTTACATCCGACTTGGTGAGTTACAGCTGAAACTGCACCCAATTCCGTCTGCTTCCGCGTTGGTCGAGCGGTCTGGAGCGTGTTGCTCGCATGCGTACTCCGGCTGCGGTGTGAGTTCGAGACCCGACGGTTGCATAGGCGTTTAAATGTATTGAATTGTTTTATATACGAATGCACATGCGCTTCTTTGCATATAACCCCGAAAAGAGAAAGAAAATACCGGAATGAACAAAATAGAACCTCTTCCCGCTGGCGCTGTGCCAGTTTGTAGCGACAGTAGCGTTCGTATATCGTGGCGGGAACGAAGTTGGGTCTTTTACCAAATACAATCAATGATTTATTAGGGGTACTAAATGGCTACTGTTCTATTTCTACGCGGTAAAAGATCTCACCAAATTTAATTACCACATCTAACAAACTAATAATAAACGTTGATTCGAAAACGTTGATTCGCGACTTGGACAACGACGGTAAAGAAGGACGACGGGACAAGCGCTCACTTGCAACTAACATTTATTGAGGCATCGTCTCATATTTATACATGAAACATCAGGAGCATGCGCACGCGCACTTCGGTACACTACGTGGAACGCATCAACCAGATAACATGATCAAATTGACGTTTTCAAAAATTCAAACTCGCTTGCACGCAAAAACACACAAGTATGGCTGACGCACTTGTCCCCTTTCTGCTTAATATAAAACGTTCCAAGACTGTATTATCACTCCTGCCGAGAATTCTAGTCTGCTCAAAGAAAGGTTTGCATTTTTTCAAAGGACTGACAGGCCTGCAATCTTGGTAATGCACGGGTAAATGCGCGCGGGTATCATTGTTAACAGAAGAACTATGCTCTCGTGCCCGATCATTCACACATCTGCCAGTCTGGCCGATGTAAGCCTCCCCGCATGAAAGCGGCACCTCGTAGACTACCCCGACGTCACAAGGCGCAAATCGCTTGGTATGCTTCTTTTCACACTTCTTCGGTTTAGGCTTGCCGGAAATTTGCGCTCACAGGCGGCCAAGTTTTTGTGGAGCAAAAAACCCCACCGGCACTTGGTACCGTTCTGCCATTATCTTAAGGTTGTGCGTAACTCTATGTATATAGGGCAGAACAACAGGCTTCGCCCTAGGTCGTTCTGGCCGCTTCGCACCTACTTGGCCTTTGGCTTTCCGCAGCAAGGCTTCGACAACACCCACCAAGACATAGCTCGGGTAACCGACCGACAGAAGTCTCTTCAGTCGAGAGTCACAGCTCTCTTGAACAGCATGTGCACAGGACTTCTTCAGTGCAGATTCTAAAACCAGAGACGCTATGACCGTTTTAACAGTCTTTGAATGAGATGATGAAAATGGCAGAAGCTGTTTACGGGCACGCGGGCGATAGACCCAACAAACATGGTCGGATGAAAGCTTAAAATTAATATCTAAAAACTGCAGGTATTTTACACACTGGGAACCTCGTGTGTAAATGCAAGACCCTTCCCATGGCGGCTAAAATTCTCTAAAATCCCTTCTGCGGTTGCAATGTAGTTAGGTGAACACTGTTTTCTTAAAACCTCTAAAAAAATGTCGACATATCTAAACACACGCGCAACAACATACTTGTCAAAACTTAAAAGCAAGTCCCGGTCGACACTTGCAAAAAAAATATTGCATAAGACTGGCGCAACGCATGACCCGATACAAATACCTTGTTTCTGAATATACGTGCGTCCTTCGAAAGAAACAAATGTTGCGTCCAGATAAAACTCCAACAAACGCATAAAACAGTCCACCGACATACCACAACAATTCCGGAACTTGACCACGCCGTTTACATCAATGCATTGCCTAACAGACGCAAACAGTTCCGAATGCGGCACAGAATAGAATAAATCTTCAACGTCAACAGAAAAGCCATACCCCACCGAGGCGTCATTCTTAATATAATCTATTACTTCAAGTGAATTCTTCGTGATAAATTGGTCATCATCATCTCATTCAAAGACTGTTAAAAGGGCCATAGCGTCTCCGGTTTTAGAATCTTCACTGAAGAAGTCCTGTGCACATGCTGTTCAAGAGAGCTTTGACTCTCAACTGAAGAGACTTCTGCCGGTCGGTTATCCGAGCTATGTCTTGGTGGGTGCTGTTGAAGCCCTGCTGCGAAACGCCAAAGGCCAATTAGGTGCGAAGCGGCCAGAACGACCTAGGGCGAAGCCTGTTGTTCTGCCATATATACATAGAGTTACGCACAACCTGAACAAAGTGGCAGAACGGTACCAAGTGCGGGTGGTGTTTTCTGCTCCACAAAAACTTGGCCACCTGTGTGCGCGAATTTCCGGCAAGCCCAAACCGAAGAAGCGTGAAAAGAAGCATGCCAAGCGCTTTGTGCCTTGTGACGTCGGGGTAGTCTACGAGATACCGCTTTCATGCGGGGAGGCCTACACCGGCCAGACGGGCAGATGTGTGAATGACCGGGCACGCTAGCATAGGTCTTCTCTTAACAATGATAGACCAGACTTGCTAGACCAGAGTGAGGACAGCAGGCAGTTTCTGGAGCCGTACGTACGTGAGCGCGTGGTCAACAGTAAACTATGCCGAGTTCATCGCGACTCCGCGGCGACGGTAGACATGGTCCACCATTCGTATGTTGAATCAGATAAGCTGACAGGACAGAGTGTCCTGGTGAATCAGGCCGTACCAGCACGGAACGTGCGCCTGACGATTGCTACGGTTAGCATCGGAGGTCCGTTTGGTGAACTTATCACGCAGGCGGCAGTATCTCCAGAACTTCTTCCGGAATACAGGTATCTATTCTCGAACAGGTCGGATCAGCCGTTACGCGACAAGGGTTACAATTTCGAGAAACTGCCGAGGAAAGATTCAGCTGAGCTCGCTGCGAAGGGCTCAAGTAAGAATAGTGTCGTCACCTCCCAGAGTAACGGGGAGACTCAGAGAGATAGCAAAGATGGGGCATTTACGGAGGCTCACGACAGAGGGCAGCTGTGTGTAAGGCCCCCCCTACTGTGAGCGGATATATGTCGTCATCGTGTTCGGAGTGCTCAAGTTCACGGGAGGCCTTTAAAACGGCGGCTGACCTGAACGCGCGCAGTTCGCAGGCTAACGACGTTCCGCGGGAAAGCCTAAACCATGGCGTTAGCGAAAGGAGGCAACGCGAGTCCGTTGAAACGAATGGCGTTTCTCCGGACGAGAGTTCAGAACCGAGCTACGCTGCGGGAGAGCCGGCAGTCGAGACATTGGACGATTTTCACGTTGCAGCTAAGCTTAATGACGATTTAGCCACTGAACAAGCCCATTCCGTTCTGCCATCAGCTCAGGTAACCGACCTCGAACAACGGCCTGCCGAGCTCAGGTGTCGTGGGCGGCTGAGCCGTCTTTTGAGATAGGGCAGCTTGTATGTAGTGTAGTCCTGACAGTGGGAAAGGAGAACGAGAACACCCTTCGGTGTTTGCGTACTGAGGGTTTTGCTGAAAGGGCGAGGAACGACGAGATTGGGCCCGTTGAAAGATACAAGGTGTCTAGAGAGCACGTCGTGCCCTTGTCGCTCCCAGCCGATGCTCCCGTCGATAGGCCAATATGGGCTAAGCTAGTTCAGATTTCGGTGTCGTCTTTGGCTGTGCCGAAGTCGGGAACCTACCAGCGGGAGCCTAGAGGAGAGAACGTAAACGCGTTTCGCTGTTCGCATGCCGAAGGCGTTCGGGAAAAGGAGAGCAACGAAGAGAGGGGAAAACTTCCGCGTGTACCTGCGGCGCGTGTTTCAGCTTGGGCACACCGAGGGGCGAAGCCGTGAGCTCGCATCACGCCAAGGGAGCCTCGCTTCCAAGAAGGAGTGCGCGCCTCTCGTTTGAGCGCTGGAAAATCTCGCTCGCTCCTCCGCGCACTCGACATTTGTTGAAAGGAATGACCGGTGTCCTCTCGAGCGGTCGCAGTAGCTTTCAGAGAACGGGCGCACCGCAAGTGCGGTACACAAAGGGGAAACTGAATGGCAATGCCGATGGCTTAATTCGGAGTCCTTAAGACAAGAAATGGCGTCTAGATGCCTGACTTCCTCAATTCCATTGTCTTTCCTGGAGCAGGTTTCACCCTTTACGATTACATTTCTCTTTGTGAGGGACATTTGCAATCACGGGAAATATCACATTCCAAGTTTGTGTGCTTGTCTAAAGTGCTGCTGGGCTAAAATATAACTAGTGCAGTTAGTTATTGGCGTATTTTATCGCAACTAAAAGCCTGGTAGAGCTTCAGTGGGGATTTGTCTCTGCAGTTGGCGGCGATGCGGTTGTATCTTCCTGGGTTGTTCTGTTGTTTGCCTGAGCAAGCCAGAGACGCTCTTGGCGGGCCACTATTTGTCCAGTGACGGGACGAAGCAGCTCCAGCAGTGTGTTTGTTTGTTTATTTAGGCAGAATACAAGTACACCGCGCAAAAGTAGAATAACTTCCAATTTTCTGCCGAGGCAAACGGGGCAAAAGGCGTGTTATCCCGTTTGATAGAGCCCGATTGATCGAGCCCGATCGGGCAACCTGACGAGGCCCCGTCCCTGATGTAGCACAACGGCAGCAGCAGTAGCGAAGCATATTCAACAACCAGTCAATCAAATTATAAACATGCATCAAACCAAATGACATCATACGCAAGCTATGATGTCAAGTCGAGCATCTGCCGAGCACTTCTCTTCGAAAGCACCCTCCGGAAAACGGTTGAAGACCCTTATTCATCGGAATCTCGGACCCCTGGCGGAGAAGCTGTTACCAATAGGCCAACCGCAGTGCTTTCTGCAACACCCCTCGGCTGTGTGGTGAAGCCTCCACCACGTATGCCTTTCGAGCAGGCCTCCCTGTCGGTGACTCACGCTTGCAGCCGACGTGTTCAAATAAGCTGCTACATGCCTGTATCGCTGGCCCCCCGCTATCGGCGTGATTCAAACTGCGGCGGTGGCAGACGAGGCATGCTTCAACTTGTCCGAAGGATGCGGAAGCCGCTTTGGAGACCTCCTCTCTCTCCTCTCTCGGACTCAGCGTGCGCCGCTACTACCGACCACTCACAAACTCTGGAAAGACTGTTGCGTGTGTCTGTGCCGTTCGTGTCGTCTGCACAATGTGGAGGGAACACTTGTTTGACCATTAGCGCTTTGGGTATAAAGACCCCCAAGCGCTGCAGTTCATTCCTGTTTGACCAGTGAATCATTGCTGTCACTCTGCTAGAGTCCTGTGCTGTAACCTCGCCCGTCAGGGCATTGTTCTTGTCTACCTTCGGCCATATCTCGCCATGAAGAAAACAAGTTAAGTTTGCCTTCGGCTTCTGGCCTTCTTCAAGGCTGCAACATTGGCTTGCCGCTCGCTTCACCACGCTACCACACGTATGTCGGAGGCGACGGAGCTCGTCTCGGGTACGCCTTCCCATATGCAACAGAGTTCAAATTGGACGAGCTTTTTGTGAGTGGGCTGAACTTGGAAGGGCGTTTTGGGAACGGGTGCACACGGGACGGGTGCACACGGGACGGGTCAAGCGCGAAGGGCGTTTTGGCAGCGGGTAGGCAATGGGTTGTTTCGGGCTATACCCAATTTGTAGGGGAGGGGTGGCTGAAGTTGCTGGTTACTCTATCCCTTAATGGCAGCATCATCGGTAGTCCAAAGCGATTGTCACTTGATGATCCCCGCCACTTCTTTTCGGTGACTTTGTGCGTGTCCAGCCATGCAGAGAAAGCTTTTTGTGGTCGGCTGACCGGGGGGTGACTCGTCTGAGAATAATGCGTTAACGGCGAAACCGAGCAGCCTCCACTCGGGATGTTGCTGAGTCGCAACGGCTGCTTCGCCGACAGGATCTTGGACGTCGTGTAGTATCAGCTGCTCAGCGAGAGCGATCATATTGGGAACATTCGTCCAACACAACTGAAACCACAAAAGCCCACATACCGGAATCAGGAAGCACCATCAATGAGTTTCCGCAAACAAGGTTGATGGTTGATGTACAAACATACAATTGTCGACTACTTGTCATTTTCTTGCATATATCAACGACACTAATGCTCCGAATCATGGGTAAAAACCTCTTCTGAAGTACTGAAAACATTACCTTAACATATCGATAGAAAGGTGACTTCATACTTGAAACAGAAGGTTACAAGTGACACTGAAAGAAAAGTTAAAAGGGTCGAGTTAAGTCTGAAAATTGGTGTGGCTGCCCCCGTGTTATATTTCACCGTTAGTTAATCTCCCGAAGCGCGAGGCTCCAGTACAGTAGTCGTGGATCCTTTCCTGATATGTGCGCTAGCCTTATCAGTGGACAGTTAGTGTCAAAGAAAAAAAATCCGGGCCATCTCCACTAACGTGAAACGTGGGGACGGGGGCGAAGCATGCCGTGTATAAGTGTATTCTTCGCGCCTTGGCGTTTTTAGCAACGGAGATGAAACCGTTGGGGGGTAGAGGTATACAGCTTTGCTGTAAAAGTGTCTTGTCTTTGAAGCACGAAACTCTCTGGCGTGAGGCGTAAACAAGTGTCGCGGTATTTGTTTAGTACACGTTTCGAAGAACTCCAGTGCGAGGATTAAACGAGTCTCCCGGTGTTTTCTCAGTACGCGTTACGTTCTAGCGCGAGGCGTAAACGAGCTTTCCGGTGTTTCAGTACCATGACTACATGAGACGACGATTACGACAATGAGGACGACAGGAGACGCAAACAGCCACAGCCCCTAAGGGCTGCGCCCTCAAAAAATTTGACGTAGAGTTAGCAGGCTAATTTTCTTGTGCTCAACACAAGACAGTCACACTTTCTTTTTCCGACGCACTGTAGGCCACTTCGCGAACCATGAGTGTCCTGCTGGCGTACAGCACAGGTGCTCGTTCCCGCCCTCATCTACCTAGCAGAGTATCGCACCTAGACCTCTGTTGCTAGCATTGCACTGCAGAAAAAAGGGACGATTGTAGTTGGCTGCATGCAGTACTGCTGAGCTATGAGGAGCCGCTTTGAGGCTTGAATGGAACTTTTCATTTCTGGACTCCAAACTACCTTTTCTGGGCCTTCTTGCGCTATGCATACGTTAACGGCGCAACCACTTGCGACTACTGCGGAACGTAGCGCTGGTAGTAACCCGTAAATCCCAAGGAGTAATGGATCGCATTTTTAGTTTATGCTTGCGGGAATCCGCTAACCGCCTTAAATTACAACTCGTCCGGCCACGCCTCTTGCCCTGCCCGACCCCATGACCTAAATACCGTACTTTGCGCGAGCCAGCTGGCACTTCCCCGGCTTTACCGTCAGCCCTGTGTCCTTGAAACGTCTAAGGAGATGTTGAAGGTGGAACAAATGGTCTTCCCACTTAGTGGAGTAAATAGCAATTTAGTTCGAGTAGGGGGCAGCGTACTCCTAGCCCTCTGAGAAACCCTGTTTATCAATCTCGAAAAACAAAATGGGGGGTTCTTAAGGCCTAAACTCTAAAGAAATGGCCTGAGTGCGCCCATCGGGGCCACAAAGGCGGCGTACTCATTAGCTAGTTCGGTCATTCGAACTCTCCAAAAGCCTCTTATCTACTCCAACTTCAAGACTTTTTTGAGCAGTACTAACTTTTTCAACTATCTCCTGGACATTCTGTATTGAATAGCTGTGGTACTTTGGTATCGCGTTGAGTTTACAGTAATATACACAAGGCTGTGAATCTTTACCGGGAAACTCAACGAGAATCACAGGGGGCGTGCAGATGCTTTCTTAGTGTTGAATTAGCTTGAGCTCAAGCATCCATCTAATTCTCTTTTTAAAGGAGAACGGACGCCAAAATGTTATGTTCATTTTTCTAGTGCTTTTATCAATACTTCATGGCCTCCCGAACCCGAAAGAGCACTTTCAATAATTGAGTGCTCTATAATTAGGTGCATTAAACGACCTGAAAATCGCCCATTTTTGTTTCCCGCGCTTCCAGCCCGGAGGGTGCGTATGAAATAATTACGATATGACATAACCGTTTAGTGCTTAAAGATAGTAGTTTTGCAGGAAATGGTCACTGCCATAGGGGTTCTTAATTACGTTCCACTCAAGCGTGGACAGTAAGATTGCGGAGCCGATTGCAATGTCTATTGCTGAATACGATTGGTGCGTGGTGTTGCAGTATGTGCGGTCTTTCTTATTAAAAATGCAACATCCTTACGACGTGACAAAGCTTTCATTGAGCCGCCCTCGAGCGTCAGCTCACACAAGTCTCCAGATGGGGTTGTGAGCATTAAAATCCCAGGATGTGATGTACGTTCAGGTAACTCATTGATGAGGCTTTCAAATTCGACGTTGGACAGGAGATAGTCAGCTGGAACCTAACCAGAGCACACTGTTACTAGCTTTCCAAGAACTACGGCTCTAACAGCTACAACTTCGAGTGATATCTGTAGCTAAAGGTACTCACACGCCACAGATATTTACACCCCCAGACGAGTGGAAGACGTTTTGTCTGTCCTTGCAAAAAACAACGTACTATGTTAAAATGCTTGTCTCTTACAGACGCAGGTATTTTCTTCGAGACACAATGTTTGCGGCCTGTGATTTGAGGGGATATCGCAAATATTGTCAAGACTGTCTTTCGTCCCCCTAAAATTCCACCGTATAATATTTTCAGCAGCCATGAAAATGAGGAAAAGAAAAAAAAGGTTCGTAGAAAGTTTTTTTTCTTGCCTAGTAGGCGATATTTTGGCGGCCTTTTCAACAGATTCACTTAGGTTGCGGGGTCAGTTCATGGGCAGTGACCTGACGGGGCTTTTGTTTGGGCGGTGTACCACGACCAGTGATACCGGGGCGCTCCTGTGATGCCTTAGGAGCAGACGTACTTGGACAGACATCCTTGGCCTCAACCGCTGTTTCTGAGGATGAAACAGTGTGGCGACAAGGGTTTGTGCTAGAGGCCGTAGCCACAGCGCTGGACACAGGTGCAGCAGCAGTGGCCACAGGGGCAGCCCTCTGCTATTGCACAGCTGCCTCAGACGAAGCCAGGTCAACATCTCTGACCTGTACAGAAGTCGTGCTGGCAGCGTTTGGCCCAGCACTAGGTCGACATGAAGCAGCACAAGCCACGGTAGCGGCTTTCTCCTGCAGAGGGGGGAGGGCTGCAACAGGACAAGGCCAGCTTCACTGCACTGCATGGGTGCCCGCATCTACCAGGCGATGCCCCGCGCCTCGGCGAGCTGCATCTGCATAATTTTTGCTAATAGGAAGGCATGCTTCAGGCGGGCTTGTGGGAACGTTAGAATCTCCATGACTTTCAATTGAATCATTTCATTTTCTTCCTAGAATGTTGGACGTGCACGTGAGAAGGCACGGTGTGGTCCACAGCAGTTTGGGCATTTCACTTGTTGCAACCATCACTGGTGTGGTCAGCTTTGCGCAGTGAGCACAGATGGGTCGGCCATACCACGACTTAGTACCATGGCCACCACACACTGGAGAGGCAATAAATGCAGCAAGGACAGATTTTGGAAGTGTTGGATAACTGAAAGTCAAAACAATATGCTTTGTTTGAATTTCCTCGCCTGCGCGACTCATGATTCTCTTTCTCACAGCTGTTACGCCTTGGTCCTTTGCCCTTCGAGGAGATCATCTTCAGTCTTCTGAAGTAGTTCTCGTTGAGAGATGACGCCTTTGGTTTGGCTGGGTTGGGCTACAATGTGGTGTGACTTTCAATTTTAGTTGAACCAGTGTGTCTTGTTTCAAGAGTTTTTCGCTTTGTTTTTTCTACATCTTCTAGCACGTGGCCTGAGGCAAGTTTGTTTGCATGGTAGTGTCTCACGACAATGCTCTAGAGGCATTTTGCGATGAGAAACACCGACGTTTTTGCCAGATGTGCATTTTCTTCTTTTGAGTGTAGCACAAGGTATTTATTTGCTGAAGGTTTGGACTGGTAAAACTGGTTTGGTGCTAATTACTTCAGTGCGGCTTCTTTTCAAGGACCCATAGGTTTTTCTTGACTGGCTGAAATAGGAAGCCTTAAATGCACATCAAAACCATCAATTAAAATCAAGAGTTGGCCAATGTGGCGAGAAAAAAAATGTGGTTTATCCCTCTGCCATAGGAACCTGTAAAACACGAAAGTGAAATGCCCCTTCAGGAGCAGTTTAATGTCTATTGTGCATCGATATGACCTTGCACATTGGTATTTATATTTTGTCGGTATGCCACCGTTTTACGCATCAACCTGAGACACTGGTTTGCACGCACCGGGGCATTGCGTAAATCCGGCTGAAACCACAGGCGCTCGCATACCACCCGTGCAAACGAAACCAAAGGGGTCATCCGCGAATCGATTGGTGAACACACGGTCCGCTGCAGCCAAAGTAGCAGCGGACCTAGGGTGCCCCTATTCACGCATCCACCGTACAGGGTGGAGACACGTATGCGTTGACGCCGCCATTTTGGGTCACTCGCTCGCCGCCGCAGCAAGTGATTGTATCAACACCGCGGTGTAATTATCGCCGCAACGCGGTTTACTGGCGAAGTTTGCATTATCTTATCTGTTTCGCGTTTCTCGGTCCTGTGGGAAGCGATAAGAACCGCGCGTTGAGCAATTTGGCCCAATAATGGTGGCACGAGACCGTTCAAAGGGTGTTTCCACCCTGTACGGGGGCGCTGGCATCGAGGCACCGTAAGCGGACACTGTCACGAGCGCCACATTCGCAAGTCGGCTTCCCAGCAGCTTACGTGCGCGTTCCCCGTACACGTAGGCGCTTAGGGCACCTTGATTCACGCGTTCGCCTTACACGGTGAAGCCAGGTATGCGTTGACGCCGCCATTTTGGGTCACTCGCTCGCCGCCGCAGCAAGTCATTGTATCAAAGCGCGTTGTAATTATCGCCGAAACATGGTTTACTGGCTAAGTTTGAATAATTCTATTTGTTTCGCATTGATGGGTCTTGTGGGAAACGAAAAGAACAGTGCGTTGAGTCCTTTGACCCAACAGCTGCGTCACGGGACCGTTCAACGGACGTCTTCACCCTGTACGGCACCGCTGGCATCGAGACACCCTATAGGTAGAGCGTACTGGAATTTTTAGAATGGCCCGACCAGCGGCCCGACCAGCGGCCCGGGGAGCTGCTCCTTTCGCGCGGAAAATAGCGGCGGCGCTGTAGTCAACGACCACTGAAAGCGGCGGCTGGCCGCGCCACGGCCACGCGCCCGGCCGTATTGTCGGCGGCCATGAAACATTGCTGTTGCCCGATCGGAGCGCTTGAAGCTTGTTTGAGGGTCGTCCAACTGCTTATATATACTTTAGGTACAGTGGGCTGTGGGTAGCAAACTAAAAAATAAACGCTGCACCACAGTTAGCGTTAATTTTGCCCTTCCCGTTCGAAAACAACGAAAACATTGCGGTTTTGCTTTTGGTGCAGTATTCGTAGTGGATTGTAAATGAAGTAATTGCAGCGACATTTTCGCCATTCCAACTTTCCAGCAAAAAGTACTTTGCGTCAAGTATTTTGCCTAATATAATCGATTTCATGATTGCTCTATGATCCTGTCCTTATTGTGCTGCTAGATGATCATAACGCGTTGACACAAATGACAGGAAGAAATATGAGGCCTGGAATGATGGCTTTTCAGACGAACTTTTTATTGTGGTGTAATTTACACTCGGGCTGCAGTTATGTGCCGTCTTACTATTATATGCATTTATTTTTATTGCATGAGTTTTTATTATAGCTGTGAGCAGTGGCCCACTTGTGATAATTAAGGATCACAGTGGTGTTATTGCTGTCGCGTTGCCGAACCGAAAGCACGAAATTTTTTTAACTAAAAAGGGTTAGCCCAGTGGTTAATGCAGTTATCCCCAAGACTTTGTTTTACTGGAACTATTCCCCCAACATTCTATTTTTTGTACCACTTTTGACCTGCTTCAGTCAAGAAAGGATTTTAATCAAACACACATTTTCATTCACAAGTATACTGAGCGAACAACTACACGCACACAAATCAAAGCAACGCATAGATTAGCAAATATATTTTAGATCAAGTTTAGATACATAGATTAGCAAGTATAGTTGGCAGTTATGGAGGATTTGTGGTAAGTTTTAACTAATCCGCGAGCATGGAACCTTTGTTTCCTCCCCACGTGTAACAACGCCTCGCACGAGAAAAATAAAGAAATGCAAGAGTCGAAGCTTGCATACCTTTCAACTCTGGGTAATATCATAGTTATAGCTAGCGTGTGTACACTGATAAGTTCCGCCACATTATAAATATATAAGTGATTTTAGTAAGCGCAGGTATAAAAAAGGGTACCTGAGTAAACCACCCTTTTAGTTTCTCATTGCAGTGCCTCGCACGCGCCAAATGCGGCCTCGAAGAAGTAACGCTATGTGTAGCTGGTGAGTACTTTGCCTTTAGTATTGAATAAAATGAAAGAAAAGCCCACTAACTACAGTACAAGCATCACCTGTAGGGCTACCCCTGAAGAAGGCTTTTGATGTTTTCAGTCGCATCAGGAACGTAAAAAAATAGTAAACTTTCTGCCGCCTATAGAATGCCCCCCCCCCCCCCCCCCCACTGCTTTTGTTTCATGCAAAGAGTCAAACGGGGGTAAGCTTTCCCGGTGCATTCCGTCAAAGTTCAACTCGGTTTCGGGTCCGGTGTAATGTTCATACTTGTCAACATTGTTGAAGAAGAGCAAGACATTACGCAAATATGAGACAACAAATCAATACAGAAGTGATATTTGCAGTGTTCCTTTATAAAAAAATCAAACATGCTTGACTTTTCGGAAATTAAACACTTCATCAACTGCACAAAAAGAATTCACTCCACCATCGCCTGCTGTCGCCCGCGCCACTATAGCTTCTGGCGCCATTTTAAGAAATCAACCGGCAACAGATACGCAAGGTTCCACTAGATAGGTTCCACGTTCTGCTTGCAACGCACGTGGAGTAGGGAAACGCGGTTCTATAAACGTTGAAGTAGGCCGCCTCGATTAATGCGCGTCTTCGCCGTACGGCAGCGTTCGCATAGAGACACCCGGTTTGGTGCAGTGGAACGCGGGAAATTTAAAATGATTTAGGCAAACCTTTGGCGTCTTTACCTTGGGAGGAGCGCGACGCAAGAGGAACAACATGAGAGGTGAGCGGGAAAGCGAAGGGAGGCATTTACTTCGCAAAAGCCGATAAAGACTATCGTCTTTTGACGGCATTTGCAACGAAAGGAGCAGATACGCGGCCAATTTTTTTTGCTTATTCGAGACGGTCAGCGGCCACAGCTCCTCTATAAATATTCAAAATGCGTAAACTTCCCTACAGTATTTTTGAGATTCTCTTATGAAGACTCAACAGTTTAGTGCTACGTACAAAGCAGCGGTCACCTACACGTGCATTGTAGAGCAGGCAATAAAGCGGCTGTCTTCTGTTTCTTTCGCTGTTGACTTGTGTCAGATGAACTTTTTTTTCTGTGCCCAACCCATTATTTTTCTGTACCGTCACAAACGTCTCATTAGTAGGTTGGGGCATGTTTGGGAGGCTAACAAAGATCGTGTGGATATTTTTTTCAGTCTGTACGGCATACGGTCCCTTCTTCACAAATTGGCTTTCGTTATAGCTGCCTGCAAGAAGGTGCATATCCGCAGGTTGCGAACATGTTTATTCACATGCAAATACAATGAGAAAGGTTGTGCAACGCCACCGCGATCGCGCTCCAGATAACGTTATCCAGAGTACTCTAAGGTGGCTTTTGTGCCCCGAATTTCTATCGTAACCATCGTTATCATAACGAACTGACTGTCAACCCGAAAAATTAGGACGTGATTACGGTGTTGAAGGCTTGATATACTCGCTAACGAACGCAATAAATAGTATACGTGCATGTATTGCAAGGATCGAAACCGATTAATATTTCCAAGCAGCTCTTTGTTGTTTTGCAGCTCTTCCAGGCGTAAAGAATAATCCTGGTCTTATCGGGATGGCGTTATATGAATTGAAGGAAATTACATTTACTTTCTTGTCCTGGACTGAGGACCCGGCCCACTAATCAGCTCCATTTTACTGTTAAATAAAGTTTTCTCCTCCTCCTCTTCCTACTCCTCCTCGTGAGTGCAGTTCTCCTATAGAGCATACCGTACCTGAATATTGGGAAGATATGGCTGTGGGAAATATACCCAAATATCCCCCAGGACCGAACAAACATAGTTTTACTATATCTTTACCGTAGACGTGACTCGTTTTGCTCACTAAACATCCATGCTGTTTGAAGCCTGAAATAAAACCAGCACGCGCATTTACACACAGTAAGTTATTTGGAACTCAACCTACATTTTTGCGCGCCATAGTGTATGTCGGCATACTTTCATGCCATGACAACGTAAAGTGATGTCACACAATACTTTCGAGCGTTCGGCAAGGTTGCAAAAACTGTTTTACCTTACATATGATTACCGGGGATTGTAATGCCCTCTACCAAAGCCGACAGCCCCGAAGGCAGCGAATTTGTTTTGGTTTTATATCTTCGCTGTTGTCGGTTACTGGCAGCTGGCTGTTCCCTTTACCCGAAAGATTGCGTAATACAGAAGCTGACGCCTAGCTCCGACTCTTCGAGCTGCGCACAGGACCGGCTTCGCAAGGCATGGGGCGACGCCGGCAAGGTTTCTTCCATAGCGGCATCCAAACACGCCTTAAGCTAGTGTGGGCGATTTTAAGTCTATTATGATGATAAAAAGTTACGCACACGCAACATCTGGTGCGGACAAGCATCAGACGTCAACCAAGCGCAAAGAAACAGCAGGGAGCGAGCCCGAGTGAAGCAGACGACAAATGCGTGAATCCCTAAGCCGATGTCACGGAGGCGCGCTTCGCAGCGCCGCCCGTGGTCGCGCTCACCGCCAATAGCGCCATGATATACTACATCGCTTTGGCTCTCCTATACGGCAGCACCATCTGGAGGGAAGGATATAAGGCGTCATCGTATGAACGCATCTGTTCATAGCGCAGTTGGGAGCGCGTTACGTACCTCCCGCTGCGGCGAGAAAGTTCGTGGTTCGAATCCCGCCGCAGCCACGTCAAAGTTTTTCCGGCGATGTCATTTCCGTGATGGTTATGACGTCATTGAGATCTTCGTGGACCCCGGCATAAAACACTCCCGGGTTAAAATATTGGTATAAATTTACGTAATCACCCCGTGCAAAGCAATAATGGCAAGAAGTAAAGTATGAGGACGGAGCTATGCCACGGTGTACGGGTAAAAATGAGGAAATGAGAATTGGATGGCGAAACTTATCAGGGCGGACAACAGAAGTGTCCGAATAAAAAACTTGTGCACTTGGTATGTCTGTGAAACAAAGGTATAAACTCGTACCGCAGCAGCTCCTTGTACGAAATAACTGCTGTAAAGTAGTAAAGCCTAAGAAACGACGATGCTGCACTTTTGTTCGATGCTGTGATTATAGTGATAAAAGGTAAGGTTATCCCACTGAACGCTTGGTGTTTTCAAGTCGCCCATGACAAGGGGCTTGTGAATATTGTTAAGTGTAGATGCTTGTTCAATGGAGGAAAGGCTACAATTGATCAACGTAGGGGTAGTATCAGGCGGAACATAGAACGCCCCTGCGTTCGAGGAGGCGCACATCACGCCAGACACATTCCACTTTGCATTTAAATCTGACGACGTCCAACACATCGCAGCGATACCTCGACCGCTACAAGAACACTTCCGGTTTTTGCTCAAAACTACCACAATTTGTGACAGCACGATGAAATTGATATTTAGGAGGAAAACACTGATTGGAGTAAATGTCTTTTGTCAGTCAAGTTTGCGCGATAACAGTTATTCGGTACGTAGAGGACCAAGCATTCGCGAAAGACACAGAAGATTTAATACGAAGCCCGTGGCGACTTTGATACAATATTTCGAAGTTAGCGTTGCTTTTTGTCATTATCGGAACTGGATTGCGGCTGGGGGAAAGAATCATGCCAGAAAGGAGTACACCTCCAACGGGCTGAAACAGACAGTCCTAGGGCCAGGCGAAGAGATCTCACATAAACGTTGAAAAACCTCTGCCTTCGCCAGTGACACAGAAGGAAGCATACGTTTCGTACTTGGTTTTAAGCTCATGGCAACATAACGGTTCAACGTGCGCTGAAGACAGGTGGGCATGGAGCTGTCCCGTCGTCGTACTTGGACTCAGATGTTCAAATTTAATCGTTAAAATAACGTAAACGGGGATAATTGGTCGGAGAAAATTGTGAACAACTAAAAAAATAAGAAAAAATATTTAACAAACTACGGAAAATAGCTAAACGTATAACGCATGTCATTTCGACAACAATGCAGATTTTGCGCAAGTTCTACCTATAACCGTTATATTAGCCTAACTGAGATAATTGGCAGAAAGAAGTTCTGAAACACTAAAAAATAAGAAAAATACAAAAAATTACGAAAAATGGCCAACGGTGTAACGCCCTGCATTTCCAGAATAATGTAATTTCGCGAAAGTTCCACTTATAATCGTTATAATAGCGTAAATGAAGATAATTGGTCGGACAGTATTTAGAAAAACCAAAAAATCTGGCTGGAAAAACCTCCCACTCAAGACAAGCGGCATAAAAACGCTAGGCATTAGTAGGTAATTATCTGAATTTCTGCCGAATTTTTTCCCACATCTTGTAAGTCTGCCGGGTCATTTCTGAATTAAATTTGGCGTCAGGATTCCAGAAACATGTCGATACCGATCTCGAGGATGACTAAAATCGGGAGGCCGATTCTGAAACACAAAATATTTGTTCCGCGATGATGCTTAAACACATTGTGACCACATTGGGTGCTTCAAGAGAGAGAGAGAGAGAGAGAGAGAGAGAGAAATTTATTTGCCCTTTAGGGTAAGCCCTCCTCATACCAGGAAGCCACTGGACTTCCTCACTGGTGGGTCTTCCAGGGCTCTTGACGGGAAGGCGGTGTGCCTACGGTCTTTTGGACGAAGCCTGCCAGTGAAGCTGCTGCTCTAGCGTGGCTGGTTGAGTCAGCAACCCCCTGCGGATACTGCTTCTGTCTACCTTGGTGCATAGCCATTACATGTGCTCTTGAGTGATCGGTACGCGGCATTCATCACACTGGTGAAGAAGTGTTTATACCGCCTTTGTAGATGTATACTTTGTCGGGTGTGAGTAGCGTTTGCGTTTGCGTCAGCCTTATGGTGGTTTGCTGTTGCCTGGACAATTTCTTGTGCGGAGGAGCGAATTTGCGTTTGTTGTCTGGGTATTCTTTAAGTTGTTGTTTTCGCGGGGTCACGGGCTTTTGCGTGTGGCCACCGTTGGCAGGTTCCCGCAGAAGCGCTTCGCGGGTGAGCAGGATTGCTCTTTTGTTTCCTGACAAAACTGTGTGTCCCGGTACTCAGTGTACCCTTATCGTGCCTTTAACATGTTTAAGCTCTTCCAAAGACGGTTTCGGAATGAAGCCTTGTGTCAAAAGAGTGCAGACATTCTTACTGTCAGTGTATATGTCAGTAAGAGTGCGCTGTGTTGCAGTGCTGGCGGTTGCCCAAGCTATTGCAGTGGCCTGGGCTTCTTCGACGGAAAAGCCGCTGCCATGTTTTGTACCTTCCTGGCCTAAACTGTAAACTGCTCGTGAATGCTATGCCATCGCTATACCCTGCACTGCTGCATCGGTGTAAACATGGATCTGATGCGCGTCTCTGGTGGCTTTCTTGGCATAAAATTTGGCCCGGATGAGTCTTCTTGCTGGGTGGCGTTCCTTGTCCATATTTCTCGGAATGGGTGCTGTTTGAATGAGGCTCAACAGTTCCGGTGGCAATATAGCCAGTTCTCCGGTAGTGGTTCGTAAGCGGTTGTAGCCCGCAGCGCGTAGAATGTCCTGGCCTTGCGGGGATTGTCGCAGTCGATCCAGTTTGTTATGTCTGGGGACTGCCAATACTTCTCGGAGTGTACTGATGGGGCCTGTGTCGAGTAGGAGCTTGGTGCTGGCATACAAAGGAACGCCGAGGGTGATCTTCGCGGCCTTCAGCAAAAGTTAAGTTTGTTCTCCTGAGTCCTATTGACGTGGCGGCAGATGACACGAACCATGTAGCGATGAAGCGATGTATTTACATAATGGTGAAGAACTATTTACATCAAGCCATAACCTCGCCTGGCCTGGCTGCGCCACGTGCACAGCTCTTCTTCGTCGTCACCCTTGGTGGTGGGCCATCGCGCAACGGGTATTGTCCCTTCCCGTGACATCACCTCCCCGGTCGATGAAGACCGTCCCGGTCGACGCCGAGGAAAATTGGCGATTGAAGGCGGATGAGTGCTGAGATGAAAAATTCAGTGACGAATCACTTGATGACCATGATGGCGTTGATGATGCCTGGTCCAGCAACAGCAATGCCTTCAAACGCGGCGAAACACCAAAGCTCATCGAGCCACGACGGACGTAGGGGCGGGGGAACACATGTTAGACTTGTCTCGGCACGGCTCGTTTCGTCTGGTCTTCATTCAGGTCTTTCGGGCTGGGGAACACGGGGCGGGGGACATAGTCTTGTTCTGGTGTCGACTGGGCTGGGCGGCCCGGCGCGGCTTCGTTGTCCTTGGCGGCTGCGTCCACGCCGATGCGATGTGATGCTGGGGCCAGGATGGGGATGACGAACCCGCACACTCCACCAAATGTTACGCGTTAGTCCGGTATTTACAGAAGGCACAGTAAGAGTGACTAAACGCCGTCGAAGCAAGGGCCGAACTCCACGCGCGTCCCTCTCAGCGTCTTCTTCCTCTTCCCTCCTTGATGGTGATCCTGACTTAATGGTGAAGTCTCGTAAAAATATTGACGTACGGTATTTGATATCCGATTTTGGACGTGATGCGTGCATCTCTCAGACGAAGGAGGTAGCCTTCTAGGAGTCCTCTGTTTTTGTTAGATATTCTCCGAAGTATGTGTAGAATCTGTTCTCCCTGTCTGATAATGTTATTAACCGCCATGTGTCCTCCTCCGTCACTCTGCAGTGGCAGTCCTATTACCTTGATGTGGTTTGCCGGGACGATGGTGTGCCCATTTAATGACAAGCGAAGTTCTGAAGGTTTCCATCGATGACTACGGACTGCCAAAAGCACTGTTTTCTCCACGGAACAGTTTATTCCTATCTTTGCAGCAGCAGCTTCTGTAGCATCGAGAGCCTGCTGTAGCAGGTCTTGTATGTGCCCAGGACTGTCTGTGTCGACCCACACGGTAACGTTGTCCGCGTGAAGGGTGTGACGGACGTCTGGTACCGATTCCAAGGTCCTGTGAACTTTCAGCATAGCCAGGTTAAATAAAGTCGGAGGTAGTACGGAACCTTGAGGGATTCTTCGTTGCGGGTGTGGAAATTCTGATGTGTTCTCGCCAATTCCAACGGTGAAATTATTAATGCCAGTACCAATTGGGAAAATCTCAAAACTTTATTTCTTGCGATGCACATTATAGCTGTTATTGTTGTAAACATGCTGGCTTGATGCCTGGCAACAGTTGGCTACGACGAGTGAAAAAATGTCCGCATGAACTTCTTACTCGACGATGATGCTCATGGTTGATCGCAGGTGTTCATAAGTCATCCTCAACCGGGGAGCTGACTTGTTCACCTACAGCAAGAAAAACAGGCGTTCGCACAAGTAGGTGCGTCCGCAAATGGCAATGATCTTGGCAGCCTATTGACGTACCGCCGGGAGGCATGCATCGATAAGAAATTTGTAAAAGTCTGGTACACCCACGTCCTGAAAAATATGATTCAGTGGGGTGTTGGGCTACAGCTCAAAATATTCCATCTGTCATCCATCAGCACCGAAAACGGAAACGAGAAAATCCGGAATGCGTAGGCGAGTCTGGTGATGTCTTGGAAGCGTTCCTCGAATTCTCTTTGGAGATAGTAGACGAGGTCAGCGAGGTTATTACAGGATTGTTTATCCACGTTCTCTAGCGACTTCAGTGTTAGAAAATGATAAATGTTTTGAAGTCTCATCTGACGCTCATCATCTGATCATCATCTCATCTGAAATCTCATCATCTGAGGTTCAAAGGCCCGAATGTCGTCATACATTCTTGTGGACAACTTGTTTTTTCCAAACAAACAAACTGTTTCCCTGAAGTTGAGCTTTGAGGCAGTTCAAGCGAGTGATGTCAGTGAGAAACGCGAGAGAGTGAAGCCACTTCTCGTCTGACGGCTCAACAACGGCTCTGTTCTTGCTTTTTATGAATGCGTTACTTTCCTCCCGGATGTATGTATGTATGTGTGTATGTATGTATGTATGTATGTATGTATGTATGTATGTATGTATGTATGTATGTATGTATGTATGTATGTATGTATGTATGTATGTATGTATGTATGTATGTATGTATGTATGTATTGTTCATTGGAAAAGGAAGATCAACCAACAGGCGTAAATTATCTCGCCTAGGGGGGGTGGACACCTGAACGCCTGCTGGTGTAGGGGGGAGGATAGGCAGGAAAGAATACATAGGGTCAGGGATAGGAGGATAGGGGAGAAGGTTTACATTACAATGTATGTAACACACACAAGAGCAAATATAAAACATAAAAGAAAAAACGAAAAGAAAAAAAGGAGTTACACATTGAGGAAATTGGCATTACAGAGAAACACTACAGATATAGACAACACATGAAACTACAGAGGACAATGTTTAACACACATGTAAGAGGGGACACACACACACGCACACACAAGTAGAGAAGTTGCTTCAGCAGCAGCACTCGAAAAATTGTTTCAGCACTTTTCCACGACTCAGCCATCGCGCCTCTCTGGGTACAAGTTTCACCATATCCGCCGCCAACCGCTTCTAAGAGGCACAAATTGGCGGCGGTTAAAAGGTCTTGAACTGGTAAAGTTCACTGCACTGAACGCAATATCTATGATGCCCGTCATTTGCAGACACTTGCTGCACAGAGCTTCTTAGTGCCAAATGCAGTGAATCGCGGTAAATGTATTAGAGATAACGAGTGCCGTGAGTTGAGTTCGCAATCGACCAACAAGCCCTCTTTCGCATACCACCGTACATGGCCAAGCAAACCAACATTTTTCACAGTCGTCGAGCATGTTAGACCACGTTTTCGAGAAGAGAAAGAATATCCGCCTCTGTGGTCGTGGTTTAGTTGTTCTTAAGTCCACCAGTTCCACAGTAACGTTTTCCCATATACCCCTTACAAAAATAGCACATTTTGCGTTTCTGTAATGTCGCTGTTTTCGTCAAATGCAACTGAGAGTGATTGAAACTGGTGGCATGGGTTGATAAATCCTTTTTTAAGGTATTCGCTTGATGTCATTTATTATTTAGGCAACTGTGTTAGAGAGAGGTCTATTTTCTCAAATGTCTTTTTCGTGCTGGGACACGTAGCATCAGCGACTCCGAGCAGGCACTTATTAAGAACCATGCCTCCAGTGAAGGGCTTGGATGGTTTGGTGATAAGCTTAGAAATAACGAAGCCTGCTCTTACTGTTTTAGTTTGCTTTGGCCGCCTTTTTTAAAAGGCCTTGCTGTTCCACAGCGCAGCCTTTGGTTAAGTCGTGGTGTGCTCCTGAACCATGTCAATAAGTGCACCATACGTCTCGTGATGGCAAGACATGGAGTGGTGTCCAACATTGTATTCCTTCGGCAAAGCCTCAGTCCAGTGGTAAACTAAGCACGACACCTTGTCTCATGATTCTGTGAACAAATAAGACAGTTCCCATCGCTCCTGAAAACAACTCTTTTCGTCTTCCACTTAGCGTTGTGCAGAGTGCATGGACAATGACATTGCGGATCTTTAGATTTCCACGGCAGAAAGCTTCGTTGTTTGCAGATCGTCTAAAAAGATGATGATGATGTTCGTGAAGTTTGTTTGTGGTATCCCGTTTGTAACAGGGGGATGACGTGTCATCTCACCAAACAATCTAACAATCTATGTTGCACTCTTGGTTTAATTCTAGCGCTGCTTTTAATGGCAGGCTCAAAATAAATTGCTTCAGTCCATCCCTAACCCCCTTACCTCTACATTCTCTCATGCTGCCGCCCGCACGCATATTTACCGAGAGTTCCCCTCCAACAGTCCAGCGTCACCATCGGAAGAGTAGCATTCTATGCCTCAAAAATTGAAAGATATCCTGGAACACTACCGCCTCGAACGTCGCACCTTATCCCAGCCCCCTTGCGTACAAGTTGGCTAAGGAAGAAGCCTTCACCTACTCCTACCTTCAAACCAACACATGCATCCATCCCACCTCCTACTCCGCCACCTGCAAGTACTGTCTCCAACCCTGCACTCTTCCCCATGGTAATGGTGGTTGTGAAACATTCATTCAAGTAAAAGAGGTTCGCGCTTGAAAGCGGGATAAGCCCTCAGTCCAGGGCTGCTGCGGCGGCTGCGGTCTTGCGTGCCCGGTCCACCAACTGCTGTTGGTCCTTAAGGTCAGAACTGCACAGCGCGGCCTCCCACTGCTCGAGGGTGGGGGTGCGGATAATGGGTGCTGCTGGTGTGTTTCGGCAAGCTCACGTTGTGTGGTACAGTGTTGGATGTTCTCTGCAGTATGGGCATGTTCGTAGATAGATTGTGCGCATTTTCCTTACGAATTTTTCGTGCGCATGGCATTTACAATCGCAAAAAATCACAGAGGCACCTGCGGGATTCGAGCCTGTGTCTGGGAGACCAGACAGAGTGTCAGTCGTCTTACCCATTGGGCTACTACCGTGAGTTAGTACCCGAGAGTCAAACGGCTTAATCCCTCGCCTGTAACGGTCCAGATTACCTTAGGACCTCCCCATGTCCGTCCACGTCCATCCGTGCGCACACCACCATCAAGCGAAAATCAAGTGAAATTAAATTTGAGCCGTGAGTTGCAGTTTCATTTAGTGAATAATCAAGGCGCAACTCACGGCTCAAATCTAATGACGGTCGGGGCGCAAATCGGAGTTCACTCGAGGCGCAACTTGGATGTAATTTCGAGTCCCCGTACTCCACACCCTCGCCATCAGCAACGGAGTGGAGATGCTGCCATTTTTTTACCTCGACAACATTGAGGTTTCTCCCTCTGTTATACCCATAACTCTTAGGGCTTCAGAAACCACTCGAATTTCCCTGATATAGCTTTGGATTAATACATTCACATTCCAGCACTATGCACTGCATAATTTGGTTCTTTTCCGCAGACCACGCATACCCCATCATTTTGTGCAAATTTCCCTACAAAGCATTAAGTTTTAAAGCAGCCTGCTCGAGCCCCAAAAAGCAAAGCACTGCCATTGGAATTATGATGGAAATTTTCCTTTCTTATGTGGAATTTCTCTTCCCCGCACATCTCTTACGACGTTTTAGCTTCCATTTTGAAGCAAAGCTTTCTGCCTCTCCCAGCCAACGGTTTCGTCGTAGCGTGCGCCACAAGAAACTCCCAACCAGGCTAAATAAATTGGCCAGCTGGTAAATGTAGCATGCAATCACTAAGAAATTCTTGCGTGTTTCGCTTTGTTTAGAAAGCAAGAAACGCAAATGCTTGCGGAGTTGTTAACTAACTAACTAACTAACTGACTGACTGACTGACTGACTGACTGACTGACTGCAACGGCTTACTTGCACGAATGCTTTGTTCTGTGGACAGCCAATGCACTCGCTATTTGTACAAGTGCGGCACGCACACACACAGCTGGCTGGCGCCGCATCTTTTCAAAGTGCTACGAGTTGTGCCTCGCCTCCGCCAGATGGCGCCACGGGTCCCGAGACCGAGAGAAGACGCAGTGAAACATCCCCCTCGCGAGGGGCACGATCAAATGCAGAGCATTTTCGGGGGCGCACGACGTTAAGTAGTTTGCATTACGTTAATGTTGTTGCACTTGTGGCAACTGCTGACGAGAGAGCGCTCGTCAGCAGTAATTTGAATGAGTCAACGATATAAGGCGCGTTAGTAGCGTCCCATTCTGTGTCGGCTTTGTGGCGCAGTGGGTAGAGCACCATGTACATTGCGGTCCGCCCGCAGGGTCGAGGGATCGAAACCGGGCGCCGGATAGTATTTTTTTTATATAGTAGGGACAACGACGGTGCGGACTACGGACGTGAACGCGGGTGACATCGTGAGTTACTGAAATGCTCTGCATTTTAAAAAAACGGGCCCCGCCAGGGATCGAACCTGGGCCATAATAGAAGCGGAGCGAGCGCCCGTCGTCTTAGCGACTGAGCTACACCCGCTTTGTTTTTAGATGCGACGCTTCTCTTGCTCGCGGGTATGTCCCTCTAGCGTCGCGGCGTTGTCCGCACGGTCACTGGACATGCGCAACTCTCCTCCTTTTTTCTCTCTGACAGCTGTGCGCAACAATCTCACTCCGTCTCATTATCACAACAGTTGCGCATGTGCGCTTCGCTGCTCTGGGTGCGCGCATGTGTGCGCACTCTCACTCCGTCTCATTATCATAACAACAACTGCGCGTGTGCGCTTCGCTGCTCTGGGTGCGCGCATGTGTGCGCATCCGCGCGACTCCCCCCCCCCCCCCCCACGGCTCCTCTCCTTTCAAAAGCGGGAATATAAGCGGGGGAGCGCACGGCGCCGGATCAGTCCAGCGCTGGCTGTCGCACTTGACTTGACGATACCTCCGTGCAAGATCTTCCGATCAAGACGTGATGGAAGCGACAGTCCCTTCAGCGAGTGGACTGCCGCAATCCAATACCAGCGTCTGTCCAAACGCTCCCCCCTGATGCGTCGCATCACATCAGGGTTCCCTCATTGGAAGATGAGCGTAATGTTTTGTAAAACAACGTTTATTTACACAGATGTACATATATACATGATGCACTGACAAGCACGAGGCACTGACGACGATAGACGTAAATACTGTCGCGACGGAACGTTCAGTCACGACTCCAGCGAGTCTTCGCTTAGTCACAAAATACACAACGCCTATAAGACTGTAGGTACAACGAAGGGTTCTAAAAGGGAACTATGACGGTGCAAAACACTGTAAAATCAAGAGCGCTAAACAGAAAATGTTGGGAAAGTACTGTTTTAACATGTATATGTGTACCCTGGGTTGATATAAAGTTCGCATGATCGGTGAAAAACGGCGTTGCGAAAACGCAGTGGTAGGACCACCCGCGAGTCACAGCCGTTGCCAGCGACGCATTCCTTTTTCTTTGAAGCGCTGCAGGGCTTGGCACCCCCTTTGCAGTGAGTCGCGCAGCTCGGAGTCGGCGTCTGGATCCCCCAGCGCGCTCACGGTCCATTCAACCTTTACCGTAAAGTGCCGCCAGGCAGGCTTTGGGCTCCTAGCGCACTCCATGGTGCACTGCGTCCACTCTAGCCCTCCACAGAGAGTGGAGACCAATGACGAGCACGCTGTCTCGAAGCGCCTTGTTTTCGGTGGGTGTGCTCAGGCGCCGGAGATCTGACCACGACAGGTCCCATCGCTTAGCGAACGCAGTCTGCAGCTCGTCCCAGAAGACTGCTGCGGTGTTGCACTCAATCAGGACGCTTCCCGCAAATGAGGCACCCCACGCCGCCGTGGAGGAAGAATCCCTTCTCCTCCAAACGTGCCTTCACGGGCAGCACTTCCATGTAAAGGTGGAAGAAGAAGTCCTTTGTACCGGAGGGCACAGGAAGTTTTCTTATTTTTTTAAAGACGTCGTCAGATTTTGGGGGTTGTCGGTAAAGAGGGGGCGGCAAGACCTTCTCCACGAGGTCCCAGTACAGTTTCCTGGGCTTTGTTTTGAGTAAATACTCCCAAGAAAAATGCTGCTCAAGCAGGGCTGGAGCTAGAGCGACTTCTCTGTAGAACGTCACTGCTCGCGTCTCAAAGCAGAGAGGTGCTGTCGTGGCGAGCCATGAGGTCAAATATCTGGCACCCAAGCACTGCGTGGCTGCTACACGAAACGGACCCCGTAGGTCGATGAAGTACAGGAACAACTGAACTGTCAGTTTGAGGTCCACATTTACGAGACCCAAGCCACCCTTTTCTAGACTCCAGAAGAGGTTTGAGTGGTGCATGGGTTCGTACGTGGAACGCCAGAGGAATTCCGCCCAGGAGCGGTGCAGCTTATTCAGGGAGTCTGCGTCGATGGTCGTTACGCGGGCCCCGTACAGGACAGCGGGGTATGCTATCGTATTGCAGACATGGGCCCTAGTGAACAGAGCGATGTGTCTGTTTCTCCATGGATGAAGCTTTCTTTCTACCGCTGTCACCTTCGGTTTCCATCGATTCATAACTGGGGTGCTTTGGTTGAGGTTGTCGCCCAGGTAGCTAGACATCTCTTCCCAGGCCATTCTAAATAGCTAACTTGGTTTGGAGGCCCATTCACCTAACCAGGCACCCCTCAACTTGAGGAGGTTAAGTTCTGCACCTGAAAAGCGGCAGAACTGATGCGCTAGCCTGATAACCTCGCCCACTTGCGATTTTTTAGTGCAAATGAAGGCCACATCGTCCGCGTAGGCGAGGAGACGGAGCTGCTCGTCTCCCATCGTTAAGCCATTTATGGCCTTAGATGCAAGGGTCATACGGCACAGTGGCTCGAGGTAAAGTGTGAATAAGATGGGTGACATGGGGAAGCCGTGGCGGACAGGCCTAAGGATGTCTATGGGCGTGCCTACCACCCCATTTATTACGACGTTGGTAGAAATGTCCGTGTAGCAGGTTTTAATCCACTCAGTCATTGTGTCCCCAATATCACAGTGTTAGAGAAGGTGAAGCAGAAATTTGTGGTCCACCTGATCGAAAGCCTTCCTTAGGTGTAGCTGAACAACGGCCAAAGGTAAAATGCCCGATTCTGCCGCCTCACAGGCGGCTCTCATGCGATATAGATTGGAGTTAATAGACCGCTCTTTAAAACCGAAATTCTGGTGCGGATTAACCACAAAGCTCAGTGCGCTCTCAAGTCGTCGGGCTAGAATTCGGGCAAAGATTTTGTAATCGGTTGTGAGGAGTCTGATTGGTCGGTAATCAGCGACATCGAGTACAGAATCGGTTGATACCTTCTTGGGAATTAAGGCTAAGTGGCTCGAGCGCATGGAGGGCGGTAGCCGTTTTTGTTTTCTTATCTCTTCGAAGACCATGCAAAGGATGGGGCTTAGTTCCTTCTTGAAGGCGACATAAAACTCTGAAATGATGCCATCCGGTTCCGGGAATTTGTTTCGTGGGAGGTTCTAAAGGATACGCTAAATTTCCGCTTCTGTTAAGGTGGTGTTGATAAGCTCTTTTGTTTCTTCGGGTATTTTGGGGATTTCATTCAGCACAGCTGTTGGGATCGTGTCTCGGACCGTTCGCAAGAATAATAGGTCGGTGTAATAGTCCGCAAAGGCTTTGGCTACTTCATCACTGCCCGTTGCTATGCCCGCTACATGCTTGACCTCCGTAATTGTTTTGCGGGCCGTGTGCTCCCTTTCGAAGGCTGCAAAAAGCTTCGACAGCCTTGCTTCGAACTCTACCCTTTGCTGCCTGCTCCGTACCAGAGCTCCCCAGTAACCTTTCTCCAGCTCTCCCCGCAGCTCTTCTTTAATTACCCGTTTGTCCTCTCGAAACTCCCCTTGCCTCTCTTCGTCTGCCTTAATGAGCGCGCAAAGAGTCTCCGTGAGGCGACGCGTATTTTCGTTTTTGCGGGTGGCCTCCTCACGCCCTGTAGTGATTGCAAAACGTTTTATCTGAGCTTTGAAATTTTCCCACTTTTCCACGCTTATAGTTCCCGACCGCAGTGTTTCGATTGCACCTTGAACCTGTTCGATGAACGCCTCACTTTTAAGCACAGTGGAACGCATTAACCACCGCGTACCACAGTTCCGATTCGCGTTGTATGTGTCGAAGGCCACTGTACATGTTACAAGGCCGTGGTCCGAAAAAGAAACAGGGGTGACGGTGTATTCCGTCACTCGTAAAACCCCGTCCCCCGAGACGTGGATACGATCCAGACGCGTGGGACGAGCCTTGCCAGCGTGTAAATCACTTGGTTGGCCAGCTCCGTCCCAAGGCCACGTCTGACAGGTCACCGTCCCGTAGTACAGCTTTCAAAACACGGGACGATAACTCAGCGCCACCACCATTGCCTGCCCTGTCATTGGCACCCAACACACAGTTGAAATCGCCCCAAAAGAAAACTACCCCAAAACACACAAGTAAGGCTGTAGGGCGGTAAACAAATCAGAGCGAGCAGCTGCCCCATTGGGAGCATAAATACATACGAAACGCACTAGCTCTCACCCCACGAGGATGTCCACAATACAAAACCGGCCGTTTTGCGCTAGTTCGCAGTCGACAATTTTGAAGGAAGGTTTTTTCCAGATTAAGATGGCTGAACCGCCTGCTCTGGCTGGAGTTAATGTGTGGAATCACCAGAAGTTATGACCGAATAGGCGTACGAAATTTTGACTAGTACTCCCAGTATTCCTTAGTCACCGCGTGCCCACGCCACCTGCTACAAAACTAGGAAGCTAAATAGTATAGTACACCTATAGCACACATGAACCCAGACCCAATTCGCTCGATTGTGTGAGACGTCTGATAGGGCGGATGGAGCGATCAGACTCCCACGTTTGAATTTGCTCCTACCACCACAACAGGCATGTCATCGGTAGCGGCATTAGGTCCTGCTGTGCGTGCATGTCCACGCCCTCCACTCCTGCCTTAACCAGCAGCTGGGGATGGACGCATAATTAGGCGTGAAATATGTACACTGGCGAAAAGAGATAGAAAGACTTTATTTGCGGACAGGATAAGATGATTATTGACTTCCACCACAACAACTATGAAAGGCTGGTCAACGACGGCCGTCGACGCGACAATGTCGCTCGGAATGGCTTTCAAACTAAAGAATTATGTGCTCACGCCGGAGTTCCAGCAGGTGAAGTTGCTTTCAACCGGAAGGGACCCCCAGCTAGTGGGCGAGGTACAATTTGAGGCGGCCATGGCCGCGGCTACATTATCGGCGGGAACAGTGGCGGCGGCTTTCGGGCGTTTATACACCCATTCGCGCTGCACCACGGCCGGACTGGAGCAGCGGCGAGCGCGCACTTTCAAAGTGCGCGCCCGCCGCTCCTCCAGCCCGGCCGTGGCTGCACTTGATTCTCAGCAAACATCTGATAACGCCCGCTGTCACCCGACTGCGCAACTTGTGAAAGAGGCATCGGTGGTAGCGAAGGGAGTAAGCGTTTTGCTAACTGTTGTGAAAGAAAGGTCGGCGGTGGCGAGGAGGAGCCAAGGAGAGGCGCCGAATAAATCGGCTTCACCAGAATGAAAACTGGGTAGAGCGGGGGGGGGGGGGGGGGGGCGATGAGACATTTATCGCTTCGAAGTAAACACGAAGGAAGCTCACACCATCGTGTAAGGCTTGATGATAGCGAAGCTGTATACCTTCACGACCGCCCCGACAGCTTAAGTCTACTATTCCAGCCGATCTGCTTCTTCGTCGCGGCCACAGCGACCTTTACTTCATCTTTGTTGCTATAACAGTGAAGAAGAGGCAAATTGAAGAATTAGAATGAGTGGAATGCGCTCAATTAAACTAGGCACCCACAGGTGCAACGTGTACCCTATCATGTGTTCTGTGCCGAGCAGGTGGCGTGATTCCTTCCTCTCCCCACAGCCACTGCCAAGTGAGTAAGCCGTTTGACTCTGGGGTACTAATGCGCAGGCGTAGATAAGTGGGTAAGACAACTGACTCTGGCTTCGTATATCTACCAGACACAGGCTCGAAACCTGCTGGTGCTGGTGATTTCTTTATACTATTATACTAATTGTTGTTAAAATCCGCAATAAACGAATTGCTAAACAGCTTCGCTGTTAAAATACCGAGCGCACGTGAGCATGCACCTCGTGTCGAGCGCCAGGCGTCGGCCAGCTCAGCCTTCGAGAACACTCTGCCCAGCGTGCGTGGCGTGATTTCTCTCTAGCTCTTCTAATCGCCAGTCCACGTACTACGTTCACGCCTGAAGTGGGAAGAACGGACGCCGACTTCGCGAAGCCGGTTTCCGCGGGTTCTAGCACGTGCTAACGCGGTCCACTTCGGAAGAGCTATGAAAGGCTGCGGACAAAACGATCCGGGCCCGCCAGTGATAGAGAAGTTTCAGCGGCAAGTTCGGAAATTCATGTGAGGTGCCACAGCCAGGTCTGCGACGAAGGGAGAAGGTCTGCAAGCTCTGCGGTCTCTCCAGCCTTGCCCCACTAGTTGAAGTTGCGCCAATTTGCTAAAGCCACTGCGCGAAGGTCGTGCAGGGAGCCTCTCGCCGGGGGTGTTTTTTCTTGGTATTTTTTTTGCTAACAACAAAGGAACAACCTCAAGCTTAATCAGCTCTGCTGTTAAAATGTGCCGTGTATCCTCCTCGAATTCTGCGGCACATGGAGTGGAACATGCTGCAGCACCTCACCACAAGACACAGTGGTGTGAATGATTTTGAACGGGAAAACAATATGCTCCTGATTACGCGCGGATATTAAGCACGATAGCATCGGCCCATAAGAGGAAAGACGAAAGCGCACGCTAGTACATTTAGGGCAAGTGTACATGCAGATAAATAGTCATGCAAAGTTTTCAGCCGTTTACACAGAAGCGGCACAACCCCCAAGCGGACAGGTGCTTGGAAGTTTGCGCAGAGGTTGTCGTTGGAATCATCTTAGTTGCAAAAATTGCTTTTGAGAGCCTGGTACAATCAACCGCCACCAGTCTAATTTCCTCATATGAGCCCAAAACCAGCGGATTCGGAGTAGAGTCTCTAATCCAAAGTACGTTGCTGTATGGGGGTAACATCCTGCCACCAATCAGACGGCATATAACCAGTCAGAGTGCACAGAGAGCACAACAGCGTAAATGAAGTTAATTGGTGAAACAGACATTGAAAACCTAAATATTAGAGAAATATAAACAAATGGCGAAAATGACCGACCGTGTAACGCCCGGCATTTCCACAACAATTCAGATTTGGCGCATGCAACACCATTATCGTTATAATGGCGTGAATGGAGATACTTGGTCGAAAAGAATTGTGAAAACTCAGAAATATGGAAAATAGAAAAAATACTGAGGATGGCGAACCGTGTAACGCTCCGCATTTCCACTAAAATGCAGATCTCGCTGAAGTTCCCCCTTTATTCGTTATTCTAGCGTTAATGGACATAATTGGTTGGAGAGAATTTAGAAAAACCAAAACATTTGGCTCGAAATAGCTGACACTCTAGACAAGCAGCATAAGAATGTTACGAATTAGTAGTCAATTCTCTGAATTTCTGCCGATTCTTTTTTTACAGAGGGTTCTGTAATACCCCAACTCCTGTCTCGAAACAGATAATGCTGCGCCACGAGTTTGCCTGTGAGCACGGGCTTTACATTTTGAGCCTTCCGCAGTTTTGTAGAAAACCAGTTACAGAATTAGATTTCTCACCGCACTCCTCTGGCAGGAAGTTTGGTATTCCTTGCTGAATAGTAGAAGAAAGTTTATCGACTTGACTATCAACAGATGAAAGTTTTACCAGGACAGACAAGTCAATAATACGCAGGCAGTTAAAAATGCAATGTACCCCAGAAGCAAAGTTGTACGTAGGAGGTGCAGAAGGGTTGGAACCTGTCGGAACCTCTCGAGTGCTGTGACGCATACGGCAGTGAAATATGAAGGAATGTGTAAGTTTGTCAGGATGTACCAGCAATACATGCGATCGAAAAATAACAAGAAAGAATGAGAGAAACAAAGGTAGAAATTGGCCGCGCATGTACTCCTTTCGTTGCAAATCAGGCCAAAAGACTTACCGCTGGAACCACGACTGGATTTGCTCGAACGCGCCGCTGTAAACATTCACGAGCACGGAGCGGCCTACGAGTGCGTGGTGTTTGCCAGGTGTGCTTTGACGATTGCGTTTCGAATTTTGCTGGGAGTTATCGCGCCACCTTCCCTTTACATCATAGCGCTGTAACGACTGTCCCATCAGCTGAGAGGTGGTGCGAAAAGCTTTGGTTTCGCTCGCGTGCGCATTTGCATACATTCGCCTTATCGGTGCTCCGGCATGGTGGCATGTTGTACGCGCCACAATTGTCGTGACGACGTCTTTTTGCGTTGCTGTCTCCTTCAGTGCATTAGAGAACAGAAGGTGCAGAACCACTGATGTTGGGTGCGGGCGCGGGAAGAACAAATCATTTTCCGCCTCGCGTCGCAGGCAGAACGCGGGCTGGTTGTCCGAGTAGTGCTCAATCCATGCGATAGGTATATGGGTAACGAACGCTGATGATGATGATGGTTGGACTTTATTGGCGCAAGGCCGACTATGGGCAAAGAGCGCCAAAGAAGAAGTTACTGAGTTTTGATCAGACCGGAAGTACTAAAACATGTGACTAAAAGTAAAGGTGATGCAAAACAAAAGACAATGGAGATGGCTGGTGTATAGGGCCAGGGTGATTACACGTGATATGACAAGAGCTGCAGAAAGTTTACCTCAGCTAAAAACTTAAAAACACGTTGACTAGAATCGTCGGCTAAAAAGTATGATGGGTGCAAAGAAATGTGTCGTCTGTATAATTCAGGGAAATGTTTGTGTCGTGTTGTGTCAAGTGCTCTGCATGTGATTAGTATGTGGACTACGGATAGGCCCTTTCCACACCTGCTACACGTGGGTCCCGAAGTTCCAGTGAGCAGGTGGGAGTACGTAACATGTGTGTGGCCTATCCGCAGCCTAGACAGGGCGAATTCAGTGTATCTGTTGTGTGAGTCAGTTATGTAGCGTCCCAGTTGTGGTTTTATTACGTGTAGTTTGTTGTCTGTTTGTTGACTCCAGCGTAATTGCCATGTGTTACGAAGCTGTCGTCTGATGTGTGTCTTTAGGTCGGTGTAAGGTACTGTTGTTATGTCAACTGTGGTCATGAGAGCAGCAGCACCAGCCATTTGATCAGCAGTCTCATTGCCAGGGATCCCACAGTGACCTGGTACCCAGCATATAGTTATTTGAAGATCCCGGCCGCGGCGGCCGCTTTTCTGAAGGAGGCGAAAAGCAAAAACTCCCGTGTGTACGAGATTTCGGCGCACGTTAAAGATCCCCAGGTGGTCTAAATTAATCCGGATCCCTCCACTACGGTGCGCCTCATCGCCTGCGCTGCGTCGGCGCGTTAAACCCTACAATCAGATCATCTATTTGAAGATTTGAGGCATATGCAGTCATTAGTACCTTGAAAAGAGCATTGATCACATAGTTTTTAGATGACTTTCCTGATGACAGTGCGTGTACAACGCTTAGAGAATCTGTGTAGACGATGGACTTTGGAATTTCATGTTCGAGGATGTGGTTTGAAACGAGTAAAATGCCACAGGCTTCTGCCGTGTAAATACTGCTATGAAAATTCATTGTTTTAGTGACGGTAAAATTTGGTCCGTGCGCTGCACAAGATACTGTAGAACCAGTTTTCGACGCGTCGCTATAGAATTCTACGCACCTGTACTTGTCCTGCAGGAACAGGAAGTGCTGCAGAATTGCTGTCCTGGGTACCCTATTTTTTTCTACTAATGTGAATGATAGGTCGCATGATATAGGATGTAGATGCCATGGTGGAATTAAATTATGGATGGGTGTCTTGTGCATGTCTGAAAGAGGGACCGTGAGTGCAGAAGCCTCCTCCCTAACTCTGAGAGAGAAAGGTAAGGAAATAGATGGCCTGTTTAAAAAGAGTTGCAAGTTTGATGTATTGTTCATGATGGGATTAAAAGGATGGTTGGTAAGGGACACAATCTTAGATGCATATAGCAGGTCAACATACTCCCGCTGATGCCCTATACACCACTTGTCGCACTCGACATAAAGGCTTTCGACAGGGCTAGTGCGGAAAGCGCCGCATGAGAGGCGAAGGCCAAGATGCAGCACTGGGTCGAGCATTCTCTGTGCGGTCTTTGTCGCCGACCCATACACGACACTGCCGTAGTGGAGCCGAGACCCCACCAACGCTGTGTACAGGCGCAGCAGGAGTTGTTTGTCGGCCCCATAAGATTGATGTGAGAAAACCTTAAGAATATTCATTGTTTTTAGGCATTTGCATTTGAGCTGTTTGATATGAGGAATGAGTGTAAGTTTTTCATCGAATAAAATGCCTAAAAACTTGTGCTCCTTGTTCACAGGAATTGGCACATTCGCAAGAGTGATGTCTGGGTCCGGGTGGACCCCACGCTTCCTGGAGAATACAACACAAGAGCTCTTTCCGGGATTAATTTTAAACCATTCTTGTCTGCCCAGCCGGCAAGCTTCTTGACGCCGAGCTGGACTTGACGTTCGCAGATGAACATGTTACATGATTTAAAGGATATCTGGACGTCATCTACATACATGGAATAAGAGATTGTGGGTGGCAATGCCTTTCCAAGAGAGTTCATCTTAACTATGAAGAGCGTGCAGCTCAACACTCCACCTTGCGGCATCCCATTTTCTTGCACATGTACCTTTGACAGTGCAGAACCAACCCTGACGCGAAAGGTTCTCTCCGACAAATAACTAGCAAGAGTGTTAAACATATTGCCAGAAACACCGAATGACTTGAGGTCAGTAAGGATTCCATAACGCCAAGCGGTGTCATAAGCCTTTTCGAGGTCGAAAAACACAGTTACGCAATACTGTTTATGCACGAAGGCATCCTTAATATACGATTCAAGAGCTACGAGTTGATCATTCGTGGATCGCCCCGCCCTGAAGCATCCCTGGCAGCTCTCGAGAAGACCGTTGTACTCCAAAAAGTACACGAGCCTCCGGTTTATCATCTTCTCGAGAAGCTTGCACAGGCAGCTGGTCAGGGCAATGGGTCGATAGCTAGCGGGAGAAGAAGGGTCCTTCCCTTCTTTCAAGAATGCTACAACTATGGCATCCCTCCAAGACTTTGGAATGTGCCCGGAAAGCCATATCTTGTTGAAAAGGTGAAGAAGTGTTACAAGAGTGTCTGTGTGTAAGTTCTGTATCATTGAATATGTACGGTTGTCTGGGCCTGGAGCTGAGGGTTTACACGTGCTCAGAGCACCCCTGAGCTCATGAAGTGTGAACTCGGAGTTATAAGAAGTGGTGGACGTGTCATTGTCATGTAAAGGCTTCTTTTCGGCCACGAGTTTGTGTTTCATGAAAGTGTTTGTGTAGTGTGCTGAACTGGAAACGTGTTGGAAGTGTTGTGCGAGTGTGTCAGCCTGGTTTTCAAGTGTGTCCCCTGTTGTACTGACCAGAGGCAGGCTGTGTGTTTGATGCCCTTGAGTTTGCGTATTCGTGTCCATACTTTCCGTGTGTCTGTGTAGGAGTTAATTGATGTTATGAATGTACGCCAACTATCGCTTTTTGCCTCACGGCGCACACGTTTTTCGAATGCCTTGGCCCGTTTGAACAAGAGGAGGTTACTCGACGTGGGGTACCGACGGAGGATACCCCACGCCTTGTTCTGGGCCTCTCGCGCCCGCCTACAGTCCTCATTCCAACACGGCCTCCGCTGGTTGCGAGGGGCTCCAGAGGCGTGGGGAATGGACTTTTCGGCGGCGTCGAGGATGTGCGCCGTGAGGAGTTGGGTAGCTTCTTCAACGTGTAGGTGTCCTATAGATGTGTGGTGTAGTTTCGATGTCTCTGTAAATGTGTTCCAGTTAGCTCGTGATTCATTGAACCTATTATGGGAAGATGGACTGCTTGGGCCTTTACCTATATATGTTAGTGAAGTGGGGAAGTGATCACTGCCATATGGGTCAGTGCCCACTCCCCACTCAAGACATGGAAAGAAAATTGCCGAACCAATAGCCAAGTCAAGATTTGAGTATGTATTGTGTCCTATGTTATGGTATGTAGGCTGTTTCTTGTTGAAAAGGCATGCTCCAGAGGATGTTAAAAACTTGTCTATCAGGCGACCTCGGGCATCCGTGCGAGAAGAGCCCCAAAGAGAATTGTGTGCATTGAAGTCGCCTGTTAAGATGTACGGTTCAGGAAGCTAGTCGACCAGCGCCTCAAAGTCAGAGCTCAGAAGTGCAACACCAGGAGAGATGTAGATGGAGCATACCGTTATCAACCTATTAAAATTATTGTGCGGACGGCTACAGCCTCAAGGACGGTGTTCAAGGTGACAGGGTGGCATGCTAAAGATTTGCGGGCGATTATGGCCACACCGCCAGAAGAGTGTGTGCAGCCATCCCTGTCTTTCCTGTATACCAGGTAACTATTCAAGACATTTGTGTGTTTGGAATTCAGATGTGTTTCCTGGACACACATTACACTTGGCTGGTTGGCATGCACAATCTCATGCACGTCGTCAAGATTATGCAGAAGGCCTCTGCAGTTCCATTGAACTATGTTTTCTCTTCCCATTATGATGTGTTAGAGCTACTGGAGAGTGATTATTTATGTAGGGTCTTTCGGGGCTTGGACTCTTGGAAGGGGTTTTCTGACCTTGTCTACTGACCTGGACGTCGCAGCCCGTTCCTTCCGCTGCGATGAAAGCCGGAAGGGCTCGACGTCCATGTCATCATCTGATGGCAAGGGGGTGCCCGGCGTACTGGGCCCCCTTGACGTGGTACCCTTTCGGGCGTTCTTTGCCTGCGCTGCCAGTGCCGAAGGCGTGGGGAGCACGACAGATGGCACAGGCAGTGAGGCAGGGGAGGGGGTCACTGCGACTGCCGCCGTCTCCATCTCCGTGCCCTCGCGTGTGGTTTGGGACGGTGGAGCGGAAGTGGAGGATGCAGCATCACCCCCACCGGACGTGGATGCCACCACAGCCGGTGCTGGCCCAGCGGAGGCGGGTTGGGCTGCAAGAGGCAACCCAGGGGGGGGGGGGGGGCGGGACCAAGTCCGACTCTCGGTACTGGGTCCCCGTTGAAACAAGACGCCGCTCCGCCCCCCCGGCGAGCTGCGTCGGCGTACCTGCCCAGAGGGAAGGAGGCGAACCTCTTCCGCGCCTCTGGGAATGTGATGTTTTCGGTTACCTTGATGTTTATGATTTTCTTTTCAAGTTGAAATTTTTCACATTTCCTGGAGTAGGCCGCGTGTGGACCCTGGCAGTTTATGCAAAGAGACTGTTGCACGTTACAATTTTCGGACGCGTGGTCGTGCTGGGCGCATTTCGCGCAGGTAAGTCGGCCGCGACAGGAGTTTGTGCCGTGCCCGAACCGTTGGCACTTGAAACAGCGCCGCGGTTTCGGGATGTACGGCCGGACTGAACATCGGATGTAACCTACGTTGATGAATTCTGGAAGGGTGGACTTGTCAAAAGGTTAGGATGAGGTGCTTTGTCGGTATTTGTTTATCGTCTCTGCGGATGGTTATGCGCCTGACCGATGTTACGCCCTGACTCTGAAGGCCCTCCAGCAGGTCAGCTACAGATTCATTTAGTAGGTCATACTCGGAAATCACGCCCTGGGAGCTGTTTAGGCTGCGGTGGGGCATGACTCGGATTGGCAGATCGGCTATGCTGGTTTGAGCAAGAAGTTTATTGGCCTGATCCTGGCTACTGACCTCGACAAGAATTTCACCGGTTCGATGTTTTTTGGCCTTATACGACCCTCCAACAATACCGTCAAGAAACTTTGAAATGAGAAATACCGACTGTGAAGCAAGAGGTTTTGATTGGTCTACAGATTCCATCACGATGAAGCGAGGATAGTTGTTCGGTTTCGGAGGACTCAAGTCAGGAAGTGGTGGAAAGGAAACTTCGGTGCGGCCCCTTTTCGGGGGCCGATCACGTCGGATGGGGGGGGGGGGCGGGGTTGGAAAATGTCATATGATACATTGGAAAGCAGGGAGACGGGGGTACTTTCTCCTTTGACCTTACCCTGGTAGTCAAAGAGGTCCCGGAGCTCCCTGCCTGGTAGACAGGCAGGGAGCCCATCGGCCGGAGCTTGACCAAGGCTCCGACGGCCACCGTTCACGGCTTCTAACCCTTTACCTTTCAACTTCTAGCCACGGTAGGTGACAGCTTAAGTATGGGGGGCTCGGGGTACGCGGTGTCGCTACTCACCGTCACCAAGATTACTCAAGGGGTAACGAACGCTAAATTACACCTGGGAGGTGAAAAGATAAAATGACCAGAACCAAGGAAGTGAGGTGTGTTTTGTGAAATAAAATGTGAGGCACGGATGTCGTACTCTGACATCTCCACTTTTGCACTGCGACGTAACACGACACTTCGACTGCGGCGCACTTCGACGGATCCCAGAGCTCAATAAATAAAGATGTTTTCTGTCTCGCCCGGCCGAACAGTTTGCCTGCACGATCAGCCCGCTGCGCGTTTAGGGTTGCAGGCAGCGCTGCGCGCAACGCTCGTACGGGGGCTCGTCGCCGAAACCCGAATACCAAATACCCGGACGGCCCGGCAACCAAACGGAACGACGCAGCATGGCGCGGGCAGGCGGGCGGCCGCGTGAGGCGCAAAGAACTACCGCTTGCCTATCACGTGAGGTAGGGCAGATTGGCAGATTTTCCTTTTTATTTTTTATGACTAGGCTTCCCGATAGTCACGTGACGCTCCCTCCTAAACTTTTCTTTCCTCCATGCAAAACACAACTTTGGTTCCTCCGAAAGATTGCCTCGTTAGAATTATATTGATCTCAATATTAACGTGAACTTCGCTCAAATAACCTACATAATTAACAAATAAAGGGAATGGCCATGCGACCAACTAGCTTGTTTCCCGCAACAGAACCTGTAATGTCATATGGGTCAGCTCTGCGATTGGCTGAGGCGGGCAAAAGCAAACGCAAATTAGGAAGGACTTATAAGATTGCCGAACGAGCCATTTGCGCTTACATTTAGGGCTAATTATTCTGATAGCAATAACAACTGGGGGCTAAACAGTGGCAGTTACGAGTGTGCACGTAAACATCGAAGTACCGATGCGTACTGCTGTTGGTACCAACGTTTATAGAACCAAGGTTCTATAAACGTAAGCGTTAGCCAAATGGACAGCCGACTCGCCCACTTGCTCGAGGCCAAGCGTTCCATACAAGCGCGCTGGAGGAAGCAACGCACCAACAGGCGCCTCCGCAAGAAAGTCGCCATTCTCAACCAAGAGATCCAGGCGCATTGCAAATCGCTCAGCGCTCAACAGTGGCACGAGGTATGCAGCGAAGCCGATGGCCAGATACATAAGGGTAGGACATGGCGACTGCTCCGGCACTTGCTCGATGAGACTAAGACAAAAGGCTACCAACAGAACACCCTCGCTCGCATCCTTCACAAAGCCATCGCAGAGCGGGGCGAGTCCGAGGTGAGCAAACACCTAGAGGAGAAATATCTCCCCGATTCCCCTATTGATCAGCACCCCGAATATGGCGGCGCTGCCAACGACGTCCTAGACCGGGACATCGAAGTCTGGGAAGTGCGGGCAGCCCTGCAAACTCTCAACTGCAAATCGGCGGCGGGCCCCGACCGAGTGACGAACAAGGCCCTTAAGAACCTCAATGATCAGGCTATCGTTGCGCTAACGCGCTATTATAACAAGTGCTGGCATGCAGGTCGCCTCCCGAGACAGTGGAAGACGGCCAGAACAGTCCTAATTCCGAAGCCGGGCAAACCGCCAAGTATCGACCATCTCCGGCCGATTTCGCTCACTTCGTGTGTGGGCAAAGTCTTAGAACATGTCCTCCTCAACCGATGGCAGCGCTATCTCGAAGACAACGAACTCTACCCCGACTCACTCATAGGGTTTCGGAGTCACCTGAGCACTCAAGATGCCATGCTCCTCCTTAAGCACGAGGTCATCGACGACATGGTCAACGCCCGGGACAACAAGGCGGTGTTGGGCCTCGACCTCCAAAGTGCCTTCGATAGGGTGCGGCACTCAGCGATTGTGGCGCAAGTCTCTCACTTGAACATGGGGCGGCGGACGTACGCATACATACGGGACTTCCTCACAGGCCGCTACACGCAAATGTGCGCCGGTGAGCTCCAATTACCCGAGAAGCAACTTGGCAGCAGAGGTACCCCCCAGGGATCCGTGGTATCGCCGCTGCTTTTCAACCTCGTTATGATTGGCGTCGCCAACCGCCTCGGGCAGGTGCCGGACGTTCGGCATACCATCTATGCCGACGACATTACACTGTGGGTCACGGGAGGGAGCGACGGCCACATCGAAGATACTCTCCAAGCAGCAGTCGACGCTATCGAAGACCAGCTTGATGGCACGGGCCTCATATGCTCCCCCTCTAAATCAGAGCTGCTCATCCTCCCCCCGAGAGGCAGGCGCAAGCCGCAATCACCAATTCCCATTACGGTGTGTACGACAGGGGGCCAGGCGATTCCCGAAGTCGCACAAATACGGGTTTTGGGCCTCCTGATCGAGCGGAACCGAACCAACGGGTCCACGGTCAGCAAGATAGCAACGAAGGCGGCAGCGGCGGTCCATCTCATCCGGCGCATCTCCACGCGACCTGCGGGATTGAAAGAATCCAGCCTCACTCGACTGGTACAATCGTTTGCCGTCAGCAACATCGCATATGTAGCCGCCTTCCACAACTGGCGGCAGTGCGAGCGGGAAAAGGTGGACGCCACTATCCGCAAGACCTACAAGACAGCTTTGGGACTTCTCCAGAGTACCAGCACTGCAAAGTTGCTGGCTCTAGGTGTCCATAATACCCTGGATGAGATTTCCGAAGCCCAGCGCACCGCCCAAATAGAACGCCTATCTAGAACACAGACGGGCCGCTACATCCTCCACCAAGTGGGCCTCCTCCCCCGAGGCGGCCTGCAGGGGTCCAAGGAGCAGATACCGGCAGACGTACGCAACCGTCTCATCGTATGTCCTATCCCCAGGAACATGAACCCCGAGCACAACCACGACCGCAGAGTTGCTAGAGCGCGAGCTCTGGTGGACTTACATGCACAAGACACCGGCGCAGTCTTCGTCGACGCGGCCGAGCATCAGAGTCAGCACGCCACCTTTGCGGCCGCAGTGGTGACGGCTACAACGGGCGAAATCAGGTCTTCCGCATGCTTCCGGGCTAGCAAGGCCTCACACGCCGAAGAGGTGGCCATTGCCCTGGCCATAGTGAATCCCCAGTGGACTACGGTGCTCAGCGATTCAAGAACAGCAGTGCTAAACTACGCTCAGAACAGGGTGTGCAGTGTCGCGGCGCGTGTCCTCCGTACAGCAGGAGTGTGTGACAGTGCGGTGTGTGTGAAGTGGTTCCCGGCACATATGGGCCCCAGTGTATCCCGCCGGGGCAATGACAACCACAACGAGACGGCCCATGCCACCGCGCGAGGACTGGCCGACCGCGCGGTGGCTAGTGGTGTCGAAATCTCGGAGTGGCAACCCCCAGAAGGTAACCAGGACCCCCTGACCACCTACAACGAAGTGCTACAGTGGTCCCGATTCAACAGGAGGACTATCCCGCCCCCGCATCCGGGACTTACTCGAGCGGAGGCGGTGCTATATAGACAGCTGCAAACTGATTCAATACTGACTCCAGTGCTAGCCAGACATGTGTGCCCGGAGGTATATGAAAGTGACATTTGTAGACTGTGCGAGCGGGAGCGAGCCACTACGGTTCATCTCCTCTGGAACTATCAACTACGACCGCGTGAGGCCAGCGAGACCACTACGCTCCCACCGCAGTACAATGAGGCGAAGAAGAGCAAGGACTACAACACCCAGCTACAGGCCGTCCAGCAGGTTGCGGCGGCCCTCGAACGGCAGCGGCCGGAGTGCGACGCGCGGAAGGGGGTACGATCCCCCCGACCTCGTAGAGCGCGCCCGGGTGCGGCTCAAGAGGTGCTATCGTAACGACGTCGCGGCCGCATCACGGCACCTGGGCCCTGTTAAGGGCGCCCCACCGTCTGCAGGCCCAAATAAAGTTTATTCTCTCTCTCTCTATAAACGTTGGTTGGTATTGCGAGCACTATGCTTGTTTTAGCTGCACAGCACTGCGGCTCTTTGTGGTTGTCTCAGACGACACTGGCCGATTGACGTGCGCGACGGTGTCTTACGCGACTATATTTGTCGAGCTAGCACCATCTTTCACGAAACGACTACTTTCCGACTTAACAAAAACGAGCCAGGAAAAAATACGGTCAAAACTAAAGGAAAGGCAGAAAACGGCCAGCTGCGATATAGTGGGGCCATCTAGGTTGAATAACGGTAAACCATGCTCCGCAACACACTAGGTTTAGACCTGCTGATGTTATGTCGCTGCAGACCTTTCGAAAACACACAATTTGGCGGGAGAATCAAAATTTTAACTTCAATTGAATAATTTGTCAGTGAATGAAGCATGGTTAGCGTCCGGACAAGCCCTGGGGGCACTACAAAACGCGAAATCTTTCGAATAAAACAAACTTGCATTTTGTCTTCATGACCCCGTTCAATCTTGTCTGTTTAAACGGCCTTTTAAGAACATGAATCCTAAATATTTTCCCAGTTCATTGCTCCTGGTAATTAAGAGACGCCTATGAAATTCTCGTTTTGAGGCGCACCGCAAGCGACAATGTGCGCATCATCGGACGGCCGCGCAAATAGCAGTGATGTCACGGTTGGGACATTCGAGACTGAAAATTGCTTAAGCGCTTTTTGTGTGTATTGTTCGGCACCGCTGCAAACCCGATTTTTTAAACGTAATGCATCCTTTAGTCGCTGTGCTAAACAGTTCTCTCTCCACGTGACCGGTGTCGCGACCGTTTCAGTTTGAAAACCATTGTTGCAGAACTCAGACCTACTGGCTGTTCCTGCGGTTTACACCCAGTTTCCCTGCTGAAGGTCACGTTGTTTTGGCGAATTCTCTTCGCAATCTCGCCATTTTTATATCAAATGGCAGAAAAAAGATTAACAGAAAAAAGTGCTCCCTGTGCGATTCAAACTTGCGGCCGCCGGGCCAGCCCAGCGTTGCGGCCAGCCTGCATTGAAATCAGACACTGTACCACACTATCGACGTGAGGAGCGCGCGTGGCTGGAAACTGAAGCATAACAGCCGCTTCTAAATTGTAACCCAGCACTCTGGCGTGTTTGCATAAATTCTAATCAACCCAGAGCTTTAACCGCCAACTTACTGTAGAACTCCTCTGCAGTCTGCCAAAGGGGGCATATACAATTAACAAAACAACGTTAAAGGGACCTTGCAACACTCTTTGAGCAGTGCAAGTAAACCTGCGCGACGTTTATATTACACTGCCAGGAATACCTGAGCCAAATATTACACGTGCACGTGAAGAGGCGAGCGCGCAAATCGCCGTGAAAGACGCGGAAAAACCAACCGCGCTCTTTTCTGTTCTCAATATGCACCCCTGGCATGGCCTAAGCGACGTCACATAGGCCATGGCTGCCCGATTGGCTGTCACTTGTCAACTTCGCCGCTAGATTCTCCCATTTCCGCCGTCGTCATAGCTGTCTACGAACCCCTTCTATGCCTGAACCTGTAGGCACAGTTTTGCCGTTTCTTTTGTGTTTTGAGTGCGCGCGGAGTTTGAGTGATGAGCTGAATACTTCCCTTTCAACGGGACCACTCGACTACAAGCGTGTATTGCTTCAAAAACGCCCTACCAGCCCGAGCGCGGGCTTGCGAGCAGGCACCCATGCCTGCCTGAACCGTGAAAGAAAGCAAAAGGAGGAGAGTGTCGGGAAATTAGGATGTGAGGGCGGTTCACCGTGGCGGCGCGAGCCGCGCTCTCCGAAAGTGTTCGTTGGGGGAGGGGAGGGGGCAGGCAGTGCGCTGTGCGCGACGCTTGGCGAAAACCTGAGGGGGGCGTGCGGGTGACTATGATGTGCGTTCGCTTAGGACGCAGTTTGCGGTCCCTTTCTAAAGCGCACTTCGCGCAGCCGACGCAGAGGCTCATCATCGCTGCCGTTAAGAGAAGGCACGCGTGAGTGCTGCCTCAGCGCACTGCTGCTGCGCCCAAATATCGCATTAGGGAGTATCGTAATGGCCAGCCAATTTTTATGTGTACTGTCAGACTACATTGTTTTTACGGGTTCGAAAATTTGGCTGATATTGGCTTTAAAAAAAAAAGTCGCCCAGCACGTCGGCGAGGAGAGCACGACGACCAGCAGCTTCGGCGCTAAGGTCCCCCGTTTTGGGCAGCGGCGAAGGGACACTTACGGCCGGCGAACCTCGTCGAATGGAACAGTGTAAAGATTCTCTTCTTGCGGAAAGGCCGATGTCGTTGCTGCCTTGGCCATTTTTAAAAATTACGCTTGAACGGCCGAGCACCAGACCTCAGAAACTGAAGCTCCGCGACCGGCCACACAACACACTTTGCGTGCGCGCGTTCATGACAGCCGATGCAGCAGAAAACTTAAGCTTTCGGAAAAACAAATTGGCGTAGCTTGAACTAATGGTGCAAGGGTAGAGAAATAGCTGAGCTTGGGGTCGACTTAGCTTGTCCCCAGACTAACAGCGAATCCCAGGAGAAAGAGCGCAGCCAGACACCAGCAGTGCCAAGCCGTTTTGGACGGCACTGTAAATCAAAGACCACTAAAGTATGTACAGTGTTTTATTCAGTAGGAATCGTCGTCATCCCTTTCGTATCCGTCTTCCGACGGAAGAGCCACGTAGGGCAAACCTCCTTGTAGCGCGTCCTCGCCTTGGTACACGTCCACTTCTTCGTCAGCTGGTCCGGTGATCGTCTCCACGTGTGGATTGCGAAGGGCTGGCTTGGCAGATTCGTCGTCATTGTTTTCGACGTGGCCCGCTGGTCGCTACACGACGACGAAGGCGGGAACTCTTTGTGTTTCATGGTGAAAAACAGCTCAAGGAACACAGGGACAAAAAGGAAGAGTGAACGAGAGACAGAGATAGAATAAACGTTTGTTTAAATCAACAGGGGGGACGGTGCTGAAGCTTGAAGGAGGCGTCCTCAGTCCAGGATGCCTTGACCGCGGGCAGCATCGACAGCCCTTTGAGCCAGCCGAAGCTGGTCGTCCAGGCTGGTGCTCGCCAAGGCGCTCTCCCAAAGCTCGACAGTGGAAAGTTGCAGGTTGGGAGGAATCAGTGGAGATTGGTCACATCCTCCGACCATATGGCGTAGTGTTCCGGGTTCTCCGCAAAATCGGCAAAGCGGGGAGTTCTGTCGGTCGAAAAGGTGAAGCCGGATAGGATGAGGGAATGTATTAGTCTGGAGAGCACGTAAATGACGTTCGTGCTCTCGGGGTAGAGATTTGTGTGGGGGAGCGAGTGTCTGACGCGACAGCCTGTAGTGCTGCGTGATCTCGGCGTAAGAGGTCAAGGGCTGCATGCGCTCGGGTTCGGCAACGCTGCTCTCGGCGCCCGCTCGGTGGGTCAATTTTCGAGCGATGGCGTCCGCCGCCTCGTTTCCAGGGATACCGTGATGTGCGGGAGCCCATACAATCCTGATTAGCCTCTTCAGGGGCTGCTGCTGAATGATGCGTAGAGTTGTTGTGTGAAGGCGTCCCCTAGCGAAATTCTGACAAGCATGCTGCGAGTCGGTGACAATGACCGCTGCATTAGTTTGTACGACGGTGAGGGCGATTGCTACTTCCGACGCACAGCGCTGTGTGTTGTCCACTCTTCCTTTTTGTCCCTGTGTTCCTTGCGCTGTTATTCACCATGAATCTTAATCTGCACCAACCAGCCCAACTTGCCAACTCTTTGTGTGGCGTAAGCCCACGTGCAAGCCTGGGCCACGCCGCGCGGTCACCGCGAGGCACGCGCTCACGTGCTCTCGGTGTTTGCTGTCTGCGCCGGTCAGATATGTGTCGGCCTAAACAGCTCAGCTGTTAAAAAAGCACTCCCGAAGCCTTCACTTCACTTAGAACGTCCATCAGATATAGCTCTGCATTTCATGGTATAGCTCCCCGGTCATAGCTGCAATAGGTGCTTAATGGGAAGAACAACTGAAGCGAAGAAACTCACGGAAAATTAACGTTAACCAGAAAGTGACATGATGTAGAGAGGGTGAGAGTAGCATTCGAGAGAGCAGGTAAGATAGGGGATGGGAGGAGAACGCCCCGTGTGCAGCGCCCGTGCTGAGCGACGTCAGTAACATGACACCGGTTTATCTTTCCCGGCATGTGTATAGTCCACTGCCTACCCGCCAAGTGTGAAACCAATTATGGTAGGCCGAAGGCCTAACACGAATAGAACGCTGGGGACAAGCGGCTGTTTGAGGAACGGAATGATTAGGAGTCTGGTCATTCCAAAAATTAATTACACACATTAATAAGCAGTTGTGACTGCGAGATGAAACATTCTTGCTTCTGTATTACAACGTGCGAAACAAGAGTCCTTCCTAAGACAAACGCGAAAAGACATGCCGCAAACTGCAGCAGCTCATACTCAAATAACATTTCACGTCTGAGTCAAAATTACTTAGCGATTTGCGAAATTAATTTTTGTTGTTGTTGCTCTTTAATTATTTTGCAGTGCTCGTATGTTCCCCCGTTATAACGGCCATTATACAGCAGGTTAAAAATGTACGCTACAAAATGTCCTGGCATTCTATCACAAGTAGCTTAATGCTCTTATTACTGAATTTAAACGCTTCCAACTATGACAACACGTATTTGTAAACTGGCTCTGACACTGTTCACACAGTCGGGCCAAATTCGGGAATGAATAATCAGAAGTACGTACCGAAAGAAGAGCTCACATTAACGCCGTTAGGTTTTGTACGGTTTGTTAGTTCACTATTTTTCCCTCTGCCAGGAGTTGTAAAAAATTTTCCGAACAGAGGCGTCGTTTTCCTGAGGAAGAAGTCCAGTAGACAAAAAATATAGGCTCATTTATGAAAGATAAGGCTTTTATATCGTATGCCTGCAAGAATGCAAACACCAAATTTTCACAGTGATTTGCTAGCGGGTAAGCGTCAAATTGCAGGCGTCAGTCATACACTGCGACCTTTTCGTTTGTTTACAGCCGATGCAGATCTTTGCACAAGTTATGCAGCCATTTCAACAACCAGACATGACAGTTTAATTTTTATACTATTTCATTCTTTAAACCTACAAAACTACTCGAAGGAAGACAACTAGCGTCAATAACGGCTTTTACCTGATATATGGACAAGCACACCATGCAAACTCCCAAATAACAAGGAAAATTATTAAAGCAGTTCCGCTCAACGTGAAAGCTGTCAAACGCCCAGAGCAGTGATTCCCCACACGGGCTGTGGAGCCGTTCTTCGCTCTTTGCTGCCGCCCCTCACACTCTTCCCCTGTCTGTCTTACCCACGGGGCAAGAATTATTCAGGAGGCGCAACTGGGCTTGCTCGGGTGGCGCGACAAAGTCACGGCGTGGGGCACGGCATCGACGCGCCCTCTGTCGCGAGGCGCCAAAGTGAATAGGCTCGCCGGTTCAAGGTCAGTCAGTGAATAGCCGTCTGCTGCCGTGGGCAGACGACACCGGCGAATACCTCGCACGACTAGACTTTCATTGGAGTCGGTTTGCGGCGGATGAAATCATCCCGTTTCAAACATTTTTTGCAGAACGAAGGGGCTTTGACTTTATTTAGAACACGAACCCACAATAAAAAAAAAACATGCGGTTGAGAATGTAGGTATGATTAGTGCCAGTGAATGATGGTTCTTATCTTCAATGCCATTAGGCCATTAGTTCATATTTAGACTGCCCTAACTTCGCCGCCCTGCCTGTGCAACATGAAAAGCGCGCGCAAATCTGAGAAGCCGCCCGCGAGAGGAGAGAGCAGCGAGAGTGAACCACTCGTGGCGGGAAGGCGGCGTCGGCAGACGTCGTCTGCTCCGGGATTCCTTCCAGTGTTTCTTTTCAAGCGCGGTACGGCTTGCAACTAAGGCAATATTTTTAATAACTGCTGCTGAAATTTCCAGCACTTCTATTTATTTATTTTACAGGAATAAATCTGGCAATTTTCACAATATTTTCGATGTATTACAATTTGTGTAAGTCGTGTCCGTAGGAGAACATGTAAACTATGGCAACGCTCTTGACGCGCCATCTGTTGTGCTTCTCCGCAAGCTGCATTCCCCCCCCCCCCCCCCCCCCCCCCCACCAGACAGTGACATTAACGCGCCGCCAGCCCGCGGTGTGTCAGCCCAGCGTATTCCCCTCCCGAAATAATTCTTTCTCCGTGGTCTTACCATTCGCTTGATGAATTGAAGAGAGGTTTGTACAATGCAATTCAATTTTTCCGCCTTCGCAATGCTCTCGCGCCTTCTCCTGGGACCGCTCGAATCCTTTTCTTTATCTTTTGTTCCTTATTCTGACTTTAAACAGCACAAGAGGGAATTCAGTTCTTTTTGTGCTTGCTTGCATATCGCACGTGCTGGATGGAGCCTTTCTGAGCCATTTTTAACGCGTCGTGTTTTGTTCGGAGACCACATTTTAAAAAGCGGATCTGCGGAGCCAGAAAACCGAGAGGACCAACCAGTCCAAGGGAAACCCAATGGTTCTGGGACCAAAGCCCTCAAGAAGAAGACAAGCAAAGAAGAAGACAGAATAAAGGTGAGCTGTGCAGGTGCAGCTTCCCAGGAGTATATTTGTCGTAAACCCAAAATGTCCAAGCGCAACAAATATATGGATGAAATTGCAGCTCTCAAGAAACTTATATTAGAGATTAAGGCAGAAAATGTAATGTTAAGGACGAAATTAGAGAAATACGAGAGGTCAGTAGGAAGAAACCCAACCCAAACAGAAACTGCACTTACCCCCTGCACATCGTGCGCTAGAACCATAGCAATACTTGACGAATATCTAATTATTCGAATGAACAAGAAAATTTAATAATTTAAATTAGAGATAGAAGTAGAGTTTAAAAACATTCTCATGGAGTGGAGCAAAGCCATAGGGGAAGAGAATGCACAAATCCCAATAGACCAGGCGAAGAAACAATTAGAACAGACTAATAAGCGGAAGCTCGACGACACACGAACGAGCAAAAATGCAAAACAAATAATCATTGAAAACGACCAAAGCTAAACGGAGGGGTACTGCAATTACACAGACTCAGAAGATGACCCATAGGCGGCACCAAATCCCAGAACAATTATTAATATGGTAATGGAATTGTAGAAGCCTACATAATAAGAAATACTCGCTATATACGGAGATTAGCACCATAGAACCGAAACAGGACGTCATATCCCTGCAAGAAGTAAAGGTGCAAACTAGTTTCAGAGGATAGAATAGGATGGACCTTTCAAAAGACTTTAGAGCAGCCGTATACTTAAAAAAAGACATAACTTGCCGGAAGCACTACTTATCCACTGGAGAGCCGTCAGCGAACTTGGTTGAAATATACCCCACCCAGAGTGGACATAAGAGTTTCTTCATATTGAACATATACAGCTCTCCCTCCAACCCAAAAGAGAATTTTACCCCTCTTTTCCAAAAGACGTAGCGCCTAACCCGGAACAATAACGTCATAATCTGGGGAGACATGAGCGCTCCCCATAACCAATGAAACTACAACTATAACTCCCTAAAAGGAAAAAAAATTAATTGATACTATGGAATATCTAAATCTCCAAACAATCAATGACACGGTATACCCCACCAGAACGGGTAGCCACATATGTAAAGATACGTACCCTGACTTGACCATTGTAGCCACCAAGGACAGACTCACAACCTCGACAAATACGGGTGAGAATCTCGGCAGCGATCACAATATAGTAGAGATCAGGACGAAATCAGACAATTTTAAAAGAAAGGCAAGAAAACAAAAGATCACTAATTGGAACGCCTTTCGCGAAAAGCTAAGAGACAAAGAAGAAATATAAAACATAGACATCTGGTGCCATGACATAAGAGAAGCCCTCAAACAGTCCACTTAGGAATTTGGACAAGAGAGCGAATACCTGTGTTTTGACAACCATCTCATCAGTCTATGGAATAAGAAACAAATACTAACTAAGCGATGGAAAAAGAAAAGACGCAACAAGAAGCTAAAAGCGAGAATGAAAAAAGATCAAAAATCTAGCTAGGAAGTACGCGATACAACTCGCTAATCAGAATTGGCAAGACTTCTGTGACACACTCAAGAATAGCCTAAATACCTCGAAGATACGGGCAATAATTTAAGGTATGCTCAATCCGGAGACAACAGAAACGGAGACCGAGACGGAGACTCAGACGGAGACAACAAGAAGGGACAACATAACAGAGTGGCCAAAGGTTTCGAAGGCACCAACGAGGAACTAATTAAAGCCCTAAAAGACAGATTTGAACTCAACGCGAAAATTGCCCGTTCTACAAGAAAATACTGAGGTTTCCAAAATGCAAAGCTCGACAGTGACATCACAAGAGAGGAAGTATATCAAGCCATCCTTGCCATTAAACGGAGGAATGTGGCAGGAGAAGACGGAATTAACAATAACATACTCAGGAGCCTAAATGACTCAGAATTGGAAGCATTAGCTGAATACATAAATGAAAAGCTATGGAAGCCGAACCGATTACCTATGCAATGGAAACACTCGACAATTACGACAATACCCAAACCAGGGAAGACACCAGGTACTAAAAATATGCGATCGATATCACTGACCTCATGCCTAGGGAAGGTGTACGAAAGAATCATCACGACAAGGCTTCAAAAACACTTGGAAGAAAACAACATGTTTCCACACCGTACGTAAAAAGACTTGCATACGTCACCGCTATTATTTCGAAAATACAATATGCCTCTGCAAACTGGGATCCTCATCAAGCGTATCTCACAAATAACCTCGAGTCATTACAGAACCGTGCTGATCGCTTCAACTTTTCTGACTATTCTACATTTTCAAGCGTCCCAGCATAAAAACAGCGTGATGAACTGGATAAGTTACGCGTTCGTCGCGCATATGCTCGCCTGTCCCTTTTCCTTAATATCTACTTCCACCCAACACTTCGCAGTGATTTCTTTCAGCCTGCACCAGCCATTTCTCCACGCAGGGATCATCCCAACCCGATCTCGTATGCACACTCATTCTTGCGCCACACTATAACTGACTGGAACGATTTACCCTCACATATAGAAACTCAAACTGACATAACTAAATTTCAAGAGTTGCTTCGCCATTTGTTATGATTTGAATTGTATTGTTGGTTGAAATGTATTATTGAGCAACCACCGCTCTTCTCTTTTTTTACCCTACATTGCTTTTCTGTAATTTACTGGATTTAACTAGTTCCGTAGAGTAATTTCCTTGCCATCTGTAAATGCCTTCTTGAGCAAGCGTAATCCGTTTATTTGTTCGAATTATTTTTCCTAAAACACATTGCATTCCTGCCAAATCTTGTATTACCTAAAATGTTTTTCTTCTTTTCTAAGTTATTTCTGTTTTTTACTGAACCGAATTTGTATTTTTCGTTCTTCTCTATCTTTTTCTCCTTTTTTTCTATTTTTCTAATAATGCTTTCAACATATGTATTTTCAGTGTGTGTATGCCCCTCCCCTCCCTATGTAATAGCCTCCATTGAGGGCGTTTAGGGGTAATATGAAATAAATAAATAAATAAATAAATAAATAAATAAATAAATAAATAAATAAATAAATAAATAAATAAATAAATAAATAAATAAATAAATAAATAAATAAATAAATAAATAAATAAATAAATAAATAAATAAATAAATAAATAAATTATTAGTTTCCGCAGTGAGCTATCTACCAAAGATGCCTTTCTACGACTGAGACACGACATCCTCAATCGCAATGACGACTACGAATAAATTGCATTAGCCCTGGACCTGAAAGGGGCATTGGACTACGTGTCCCATGAGGCAATATTGAAAGCTGCTGAAAAGGCAGGATGTGGCAAGAAAGTTTATGCTTACATTAGGAACTTCCTGTCAAACAGAAGAGCCATGATTGGCATTGAAAACACTAGATGCGAGCCTTTCAAAATGCCTAACAGGGAACTCACCAAAGGGCCCATCATCTCCCCAGTGCTGTTCAATCTGACAATGATTGAAATAGCAAAGAAATTGGAAGAGAAAGAACACGTAGGCAAATCAATCTACTCATATTAAATTACCATCTGCACCCAAAGTGGAACCCTGTCAGAAAACCTACTGATCCTAAATGAAACAATCAACGAGCTACAATAGCCGATACGAAGAATTGGCCTAAAATGTGCCCCGCAAAAAACTGAACTCGTCAGAATAAGACCCTCCAAAGAGGAAATTACCTATGAAAACATAGTAATTAACAACCAAAACATTATCTTCAATCCGACAATAAGAATATTAGCCATACACATACAAAACGACAACAAGGCCACCACAACCTTGGAAAAGCTAAAGAGAACAACACAACAATTGGCTAAAGTCATTCGAAGAAACACAAGAACAATAAAAGGCATGAAAGAAGAAGACACTCTCAAGCTGGTGCAAGTAATTATCATAAGTAGAATTACGTACAGCTTACCGTACGACCACATCAACGCAAGTCAACATGAAAGAGTCGACGCACTTATCAGAACTGCCTACACGGCAGCTCTCGGCCTTCCCATGTACACCTGAAATGAGAAAATCTACAAGTTGGGAGTGTGCAACACCTTTCGGGAGGTCACAGTGTCTCCTGGAAGCCCAGAAAGAACGACTACTGAAAACCAAGACTGGAAGAGAAATGCTGAAAACAGCCGGGTACTCAGTTCACTCAGAGTACATACACAGAACGATAGGACTTTCTCCTCAGCCAAGAGAAAGCCTCAAAATTCCAACTATTCCCCCCAAAATGAATCCTACATACAACAAAGGAAGAAGACTAGCAAGAACAAGATACATTTGGAAGACCTACGGCAAAGACCCGGATGCAGTCTACACCTACGCGGCAACTAACAGCCGTGGCAACGTCTCAGCGGTGATAGTCAACTGCGACGAGAAAACGCTAGACTTCCTAATGAGCAACAAAGAGAACATGCAAGAAGCCGAAACCACCGCCATCCCAATGGCCATAAGGTGGGGCGAGCACAAAAAAAAAAAAAACACACCATAATTACTGACTCCAATTAGAAACCTAGTTTGCGGAATCATTCCTAAAGCAGCAAAGAATATAATGCCTCTGATACCAAAAGTCAAACCTAAAATAATATGGACCCCGGCGCATCAGGCACTGGAAGGAAACGAAAAAGCGGACTCCCTTGCGAGGCAATTCATGAACCGCGGGGAGTCTGAGCATTCATACGCCCTTCCTCGATACAATGCGGCTACCGACCGACTCCGGTTATGCCGACTAACCGGAAAAACAATGCCGTCACCTCACCTACAAGACACAGAGGACGCCAGAAATCTTAGGAAAATCCCGACCAATACCTACCCACATAAGTCCAGGTTAGCACTTATGCTTCCGGATAAGTACAACGAAGAATGCCATAAACGCCATCTGAAGGCAGACCTTTTCCACGCCCTATGGAACTGCCCGACCATATGGCAGCAAAATATCTACAACACATCAATAGAGTCCTGGGAAGCGGCACTGTCCAGCTCCGACCTCTCCAATCAGCGAGAACTTCTGGAAAGAGCCAAGCTTGGGGCTTTCGCCACTGGAGTCTTGGAAATAGAATTCCCACTTAACTCCGCCGCCTCTCCTTCTAACTTTGTTGTAAATAAAGTTTACTACTACTACTACTGCTACGACACCCGCACGACTTTAGAACTCAAGATGGCGGATGGACGCTATTTAACTCCTGTACAGTAAATTCGCGAATATGTCTTGACAGGGTAATGCTGGCTTCAACGTGCATTGCGAAGTATGGAGCTTATAAGCACCATTAAGCATAAATTATTCTACTCACGTCTCATTTCCGTCCACATCATGCCTCGAAAATTTTGTGTCCGTTGAATTGGCGCTGTCTGTATTGAAATAGATACAGTTCTTGAGGGAATTCTTAATTTGAATGATTTTCTGGTCCACCTCGTGTGTTTTGATGTTATGGCCGTAAACCCAGGCTGGTGACGACTCCTTAAACGCCTGAAATACGTTGAAAATACCTTTTACCGCAAGAATGTTTTACAGAGAACACAGGTCTGTTCAGGTTCCTCTAAATTGTACATCCAAACGCGCTATCAAGGCGCCTATTACGGTGTTTAGAGATGTTATCAAGAGTGCGTAAGGATAGGGTTAACATAGTTGTCCCGCAGGAAAGGTGGGTGGAAAGGTAGTCCGCATTTGACCCGCCCGTATTAGCGTGTCGGGGCTGTAAGGGTATTTAGTTTCCACTTAACCACCATGCCTAGGCAGTTTGAATGTGTGTATTGTTTAAAAATTACTTAAAATAAATAAATTGTTTGTTCCGTCCTAAGTTTTTGAAATCAAACAAACCAAATAAATCAATTTTTTTTCAACACAAGGTTTGGGCTACACCAAGGCCAAAAGCAATTGCATACTACCTGAGGGTGCCGGACAACCCTTACAAACGGCAGCGTGTTGACAATAATAAGCACATTAAATGGCCTATTTACAACCTAAAAAACTGGTGTGAAAAGGAGAAAATGAGCAGCGTGAACTATTGCTCTAATATACAAAATGCAGTTTGAACCAGGAATCAAAACCCGCTTGCAACAAATTTGTTCCCATCGAGTTTGTTGTCTAAAAAAACATTGCACCAACTGTTTTCGGGTAAGACCTTCAATAATAACACATTTTTGGTTGCTAGTAATCTTTAATAAACTGGTAAAAAATTAGTTATTACTGCTCCCTCCCTAACCTGGTGCGATCGGTACCCCAATAATCCCCCGGAGTCTTTCTTCAAACGCTCCCCTTTGGTAATGCACTGACGTCAATCTGCACTATTGCATAGAAGGAGGATTTTTACCCACAGTTTAGACTTACGCTTCTCAAGCTTGTGGGGATGTCAAGTAGGGACTCCATTCGCTCGGCGCACGGAGGCTTTAACGTTTTCTCCTTACTACGTCGAGGGAATCCTCGTGCGCCTCCCTTCTCTCCCTACGGGGATGCGAGAGGACGCTGAACGGGCAGTCTGCTTATAGATACAGAAAGACAACTGGACAGCACTAAGGGATGAGGTATGTCACGCTTCTTGGCCAGTCCACTGCTTCTGGCGTTCTTTTAGATGCGACGCTCAGAGCATTTTACCCCCAAGATGCCCATACTGTCACACAAGTACATCAGCAGACCTCACTCATCTCGTGTGGTCATGTCCTACTTTTGCCAAACACCGAACATTCACGGCACCACAACTTCACCCTGATCCCCAACAACTTGACAAAAAATTAATCCACCAAATAGCCCTTTATTCTCTAAAGAGCGGTCTGGCACGAGTTGTCTGAGCGGAGACCTCACCGGTCCTACTCACAATGGACTATTTTGCCTGGCCCACCAGTTGGGATGGACTCATTTCAAGCGTGAACCTGAAAAGAACTGAACCCTCATAAGCGTGAACACGAAGCTACGCAGTGCAAGCCAAGAACTTTACTACTAGTCCCAGTGCTTTTACTACCCTCTCCCCTTTCCATTCCCCTGTTTAGACCAGCGGTCTCCCGTTTTCAATAAAAGCTTCACTACCACTCTTGTCGGCGGCCCTGTCCTTCCTGCGTGCGTCCGTTGTTGTCCGCGGCGTGCGTCCGTTGTCCGCAGCCACTCTCCCGCTCTCCTCTCCGATAGCGAACACTCTCTCGCGAGGGGCATTGGATTAGATTCGATTGGATTCGATTGGATTGACTTGGCTTGACTTGACTTGGATTTGATTGGATTGGATTGGAGTTGGATTGGATTGGATTGGACTAAAGTGGATTGTGTTGGATTGTGTTGCGTCATAGCCGTGACAGACGCACTGGCGCCGGCGCGTGCCCAGGCGAGAGCGTGTGCGGCCCAGCGCGCTCTCACTCCGCCGGTGGGCGGCGCTGCGCGCGGTGCTGCGCATGTGCAGTACTCTCTCTCTTCGCGGTTTCCTCTCCTTCGGGCGCGCTCCGCATATATAGTGCCTAGAATATAACCGGTGTGCCGCTCTCCGGCGGCCTTTCGGTCGACGGTTGCTCTCCGCATGCGCTTGAACCCCCTCAGCGTCGCATCACACCAGGGTTCCCTCGAGGGGAGGTGGGCGTAATTTTTTTCTGACTGCGCGGAAGCACGGTGCACACCTCGTTGAATTGAGAATCCAATGATTGCCTTATTCCCTGCTTGTGCAGGTGGTTTGTTGTTCTTGGACGTTCAGTAAGCCTTTGGCTGCTCCGGACTTTATGATCAATCAATCAATCAATCAATCAATCAATCAATCAATCAATCAATCAATCAATCAATCAATCAATCAATCAATCAATCAATCAATAAATAAATAAATAAATAAATAAATAAATAAATAAATAAATAAATAAATAAATCGATTGATTGTTTGATTCATTTAGTCCATTTAATTGGATTAATTCCAATATTCAGGTGTTTGGACTTCTGCAGGCGAAAAAGCGCTCAGAGATCACTGAAGATTACCTGGAGGCCCGCCTACGTATCAGCTCTTTGGCCACAAAGAATCTAATTCCACGTTGATACATACATATTGTAGCGTACAGCGAATGCGTGCTCCGGGTGGTAGGGGTTTTAATGAGGCACAAAAGAACAGCGACAGCCATGGGTCTAATCTAAAGCTCGAGAGCCGAGGGACCGGGGCCAGCGCGCGCGATCCGAAGACGAAGATTCTGTTTCTTCTGCCTCGTCGTCGACCGTTGCGTGTGCCCTTTCTTATACAACACGTGACATTTACCTCCCCCCCAGGGGAAGCATCGTCCCGATGCTCGGGTGAAAGTGTGGTGAAACAGCGATCCAGTATGGGCGTGTCACGTTCTTGCGAAGTAAGGCTTCATGCGGACGATGTGGACGACTTCCGACCGGCGTTGGCGACGCCGGGATGGAACACCGTCTTGCGGAATAACTTCGTACGTGACGTCACTCAGTTGTTTTAGAACTCTGTAGGGTCCAAAATAGCGTTTCAGAAGTTTTTCGCTTAGCCCTCGACGTCGGATGGGGGTCCACACCCATACATAGTCGCCAGGCTCGAAGGAAGCGTGCCTGTGACGAGCGTTGTAGAGAGAGGAATCCTGCACCTGTTGTTCTCTGATGCGATACCGAGCGAGCTGCCGCGCCTCTTCGGCACGCTGCGCGATCGCTTGCGCAGTCTCGTCGGCATTTCCGTGGTCGTGTGGGAGCATGGCGTCCAGCATCGTTGTTGCCTCGCGTCCGTACAGGAGAGCGAATGGCGTCATGCGTGTAGTTTCTTGCCGGGCCGTGTTGTAGGCAAACGTCACGTATGCGAGAATTGCGTCCCAATTTTTGCGTTCCAAGTCGACGTACATGCTTAGCATGTCTGCAATTGTTTTGTTCAAGCGTTCGGTCAGGCCGTTTGTCTGTGGGTGGTAGGCGGTAGATTTTCGGTGTGAAGTACCGGTGAGATCCATGATGGCGCGTACCAACGCCGAGTTGAATGCGGTTCCCCTGTCCGTGATCAAAATTTCTGGTGCTCCATGGCGCAGAACAATGTTGTCCATGTAGAATTGAGCCACGTCGAGCGCAGTGCGACGCTGAAGAGCTTTTGTTTCGGCGTATCTGGTAAGGTAATCGGTCGCGACGATTATCCACTTATTTCCCGAAGAGGAGGTTGGGAAGGGGCCCAAAAAGTCCATGCCGATCTGTTGGAAAGGTGTTTTCGGTATTTGTACAGGTTGCAGTAAACCAGCTGGGCGTCCAGGCGGTGTTTTCCGTCGCTGACATTCGCGGCAGGTGCGAATGTAGTGTTTCACTGTCGCAGGAAGCTTCGGCCAGTAGCAGTTCTGCTTGATTCGGGAAGTTGTACGCGCATAACCAAGGTGACCCGCAGTCGGCTCGTCATGACAGGCCTGTAGTATGTCGCAGCGAAGACACGCAGGAACAACTAAAAGGTAGGCTCTGCCATTTGGACCAAAGTTGCGTTTGTAAAGGATGTTGTTCCGTAAACAAAAGAATTTTAGGCCGCGTGCGAAGAGCTTAGGCTTCCGTGTAGAGCGGCCTTCCAAAAAGTCCACAAGTGGTTGCAGCTCGGTGTCTTGCCTCTGTTGTTTACACAACGTTGGGGCGTCGATTGCTCCCAGAAAAGCCGTGTCGTCTTCATCTTCAGGGCCGGGGCGCTCGACCGGGGCTCGGGACAGGCAGTCTGCATCAGAATGATGTTTTCCTGACTTATAGACTACCGTCAGATCAAACTCCTGAAGTCGCAGGCTCCAGCGGGCTAGGCGACCAGTGGGGTTTTTTAAATTGGCCAACCAACAAAGCGAGTGGTGGTTGCTCACTACCTTGAAGGGACGGCCGTAAAGGTACGGGCGGAATTTCAAGACGGCCCATACAACAGCCAGACATTCCTTCTCGGTGGCGGAATAGTTGGTCTCCGCATGGGACAATGTCCTGCTTGCATAAGCAACCACTCTTTCAGCACCGTCTTGCCATTGGGTAAGGACGGCGCGTAGACCTACGTTGCTGGCATCAGTATGAATGGTGGTCGCAGCGTCTTAATCAAAATGGGCGAGGACAGGTGGCTCTTGCAAACGCCGGCGCAGGTCCTCGAAAGAATCGTGCTGCTCATTGTTCCATACGAAGGCGACGTCGTTACGGGTAAGGCAGGTTAGTGGAGCCGCGATGTGTGCGAAATTTTTTATGAAGCGCCGGTAATAAGAACATAGGCCTAGAAATCGCCGCAGGGCCCTTTTGTCCTTGGGCGTCGGGAAATTGGAGATAGCGGCTACCTTTTCAGGGTCGGGTGTGACGCCGGCGTTGCTGACAACGTGGCCGAGGAAACGGAGCTTTTCATAACCAAAATGACACTTTTCTGCTTTCAAGGTAAGACCGGCGGCTCGTACGGCACGAAGGACTGATGATAGTCGTTTCACGTGTTCTTCAAATGTTGACGAGAAAACGATAACATCATCCAGGTACACGAGGCATGTCTGCCACTTGAGGCCGGACAAGACAGTGTTCATCATTCTCTGGAATGTTGCCGGCGCCGAACACAAACCAAAGGGCAGCACCTTAAACTCGAAAAGACCATCAGGTGTTATGAAGGCGGTCTTCTCGCGGTCGCGCTCGTCTACCTCGATCTGCCAATACCCGCTCTTTAAATCCATGGAAGAAAAGTAACGGGCGTGGCGAAGCCGGTCTAGAGAGTCGTCGATTCGGGGCAACGGATAGACGTCTTTTTTGGTCACTTGGTTTAGCTTCCTGTAATCCACGCAAAACCGTAAAGTGCCATCCTTCTTTTTAACCAAAACGACGGGCGACGCCCACGGACTTCGAGACGGCTGAATGACATCGTCTTGCAACATTTGTTCCACTTGGCTACGAATTGCTTCCCGTTCCTTGGTAGACACACGATAAGGGTTTTGGCGGAGAGGTCTTACTGCGTCATCAGTGATGATACGATGCTTCGTGAGTGGCGTCTGTCGGACCGCAGATGTTGCAGAGAAGCAATCCATAAACTACAGGAGCAGATCGCGGAGTTCTTGGTTCTGCGTGAACGGCAAGCTGGGGTTGACATCAATCGCGAGAACGGGACTGCTCTGGCCAGGCGGGGCGCCTTGTAAGGCGAAGCAGTCTTCGTCGCCGCCAGGAATGTCCTCGAAAAAGGCGACTGCAGTATGTTTGGCGACGTGTTGGTGCTCATTACTGAAATTTGTCAGCAATAACTCCGCTTTGCCGTCGACTAAGTGCACGACACCTCGGGCAACTGCAACGCCGCGACTGAATAAAAGCGCATCGACACGTTCTGCGATGCCGTCTACAGTGCTTCGCACGTCGCAGTTGACAGATACGAGCATGCAGGAGCGCGGCGGTATGTTGACGTCGTCGTCAATAACCCGCAACGATGAGCGACATTCTTGGCTTTCCGGCAGGCGGGGGCTCGGCGATAAGGTGATTAAGCGCTCGCCCACATCGATGACAGCGTTATACTCTCTTAAAAAGTCCATTCCTAAAATGAGCTCCCGGCAGCACTCTGCTAGGACCACGAAAGTGCCGACGAAGGTAGCGTCTCCTATGCTGATCCTGCCAGTGCACTTCCCCACAGGCGTCATTAAGTGGCCCCCAGCAGTGCGAATTTGAATCTTAGGCCATGGCGTCTTACCTTTTTTCAACCGATCAGCGAGGGTCAGGCTAATGATCGAGTAATCCGCTCCGGTATCAACAAGGGAAACAACTTCATGTCCATCCAAAGATACGACGAGATCGGCGCTTCCACCATCGGCGATAGTCACTCTCGTCGTCGTGTTTTCCTTCGGCGGCTTCGCATGATTTCGAAGGTCTTGCGGGGTTATGCTATCAGCAACCCTGCCTCCCGGAGTTGCTGCTTCTAGTTTCCCCGCCTAGGGCTTGGGGATCTTCCCCTCGGCATATCTGTAGCGTCGCGGCGGCCAAGTGGAGCGTCGTTCCCTGGGGACGGTGATCGATATCGGCGGGACGGCGAGGGCGAGGCATTTCGGCGAGCAGCGAGGAAGTCTTCGATTGCGGCAGGTCTTTGCCCGAAGCGAGGCCGGGAAGCAGCAGGAGAAAATCCGGGAAGGCCAACCTCGCGGTACGGGCAACGGCGGTAAACATGGCCTGCTTCGCCACAGTGGTAGCATAGGGGCCGGTTGTCACTGGTACGCCAGAGGTCAGTCTTCCGCACTTGTCCTCGGAATGAATTTCCCGACGGCCAGGGGCGTGTACCGGCGTCCGCTGCCTGGGGACAGACGTCGGCTTGAGGCATACAGCTGGGCGCTGGGGCGCTCGCAGGAGGCGGTTGGCGACGCACTGCCGACGCATAGCCTGCTTGGAGCGGCTGTGGCTGTTGTTCCGGGGCTGCAAAGGTTAAGGCCTGCCTGATTTCTTGGCGCACGATGTCGACGACTGATGCAGACGCCGGCCCGGGCGGAACGAGTCCGTGCAGCTGCAACTCCTCCCGAACGATAGATCGGACGAGCTGCCGCAGTGATCCATCGGTGGACGCAGCAGTCACCACAGTGCCAGTGGTGCTGGAGGATCTGCCGGCCCCACGGTCGTACTGTCGGCACCGCTCCTGCAGGGCTCGCTCGATGGTTGTCGCCTCTTTGATGAAATCATTTAAAGTACGAGGAGGATTTCGCACGAGGCCAGAGAACAGCTGCTCTTTTACACCGTACATTAGGTGTCGCAGCTTTTTCGGCTCGGACATATCGGGGTCGGCTCTCCGAAATAGGCGAGCCATGTCCTCCGCGAACATTGCGACCGTTTCGTTGGGTTTTTGAATTCGGGATTCCAGAAGTCGCTGGGCGAGCTCTCGGCGGTCTGTGCAGGCAAACGACTCCAGAAGCTCCCGCCGAAATTCATCCCACGTCGACAATTCACCCCTCGCCTCTCGGTTTTCGTACCAGGTCCTGGCGCCGTCGTCCAGCGAGTAGTACACATGCCCAAGTTTTTGTTGAGGGTTCCATTGGTTGAACGACGCGACACGCTCAAACTGCTCCAGCCAGTCCTCGACGTCTTCGAACGCTTCACCACGGAAGACGGCAGGAGTGCGCGGCTGGTGAAGCGTTACCTGAGAGGCAACTGGTTGCGCCATTACTTGCGGTTGAAGCACTTGGCGTCTCGGCGCGTCACTGGAAAGGAGGCCGTACTCAGGAGACAGGCCGAGTTGGCGGCGGCTAATCCGATGAACCGGGGTGTCAACAAAGCGTGGCCGTACCGGGCTGCCAGGAGGGGTACTGGACATCAAGTGGTTGTACCCAGCTCCTCCACCAGTGTAGCGTACAGCGAATGCGTGCTCCGGGTGGTAGGGGTTTTAATGAGGCATAAAAGAACAGCGACAGCCAAGGGCCTAATCTAAAGCTCTAGAGCCGAGGGACCGGGGCCAGCGCGCGCGATCCGAAGACGAAGATTCTGTTTCTTCTGCCTCGTCGTCGACCGTTACGTGTGCCCTTTCTTATACAACACGTGACAATATAAAGATACATATGTACACATATATGATCACATACTTATGCGCACGCACGCAATCAAAGAGCCTTGAGAAAGTGAACTGTACTAACTGGGAAGCATTTACCAACGCTACCAGAAAGCCGTAGCGCTGATAGCGACACCAGTGTGAAAGCTCAGATTTGTGACGATGAACTTATCGATGCGATTGCATCTTGTATGACGGAAACGACGCGCAGCCTTACTAAGCGCCATTATATACCAAAAAATGACCATGAGTATAAAATACTATGGGCCATACGAACACGAGTGGAGCGAAAGGCGTTACAACACCAGAGAATGGAAAACTTGCGAGCTGCATGGCGAGCTCGAAGGCATGTCAGGCGCCATCTAAACAAGCTACGCCAGCAACGTTTGAGGAGCTACGTTGAACGCCAGGCAGCCTCTGACACGCATATGGCGTGTTGTTAATGCAAATGCACAAATGCAGCCAGCAGCAACATGGGTTCACTGCCTTCTCGCTGCACATGCGCGCACATCTGAAAGTAGTCTCCGAGGAATATTGAAGACGCCTATCAACGCCATCAATGCCTCCACCACGCCTCGTATGTGTGTCTCCCTCTACGAACTCCAAAGTGTCAGAACCAGCTCTTTGTCTGCCGTTTGCAATAGAAGAAGTTTCCCCGCCATTGGCTGTGAAGCCATGCAGAGAGCGGTCCGAAAGACAGCGTGGATAAAAAGGACAAGGTTTCCAGTGATTGCCTTCCAGCGGTTATCTTTCGGTATCTCCCGCTTTCAGCCAGCGGACATTGATTCACCGCTTTATGTTCTAAATTGCGAAGGGCAACAAAATTCCGCCACGGTTATAGATCACGAAATGCAGCGACCGTGACTGCTTAACGCAAAACTTGCTCAAAGTGTTACCGGGAGAGACGGTCGTCAAGCAAGCGGAAAATATATTACCAAAAAATTGATTTGCAATGGCTGCACAACATCCAATAACGACCCCGCTTACGGCAGAAGAAAATTTATATTCATCCCTTTTTAAGCACATCATAAAGTCTCAATAACCCAAGATTGACATGATTTATAAGTGAACGATGAAGTTCTCGCAATGAGGCCGCGTCGGTCTTTCTCAATTCTGAGTAAAAGTACAACGTTTACCGCGCCCAGTGGGGAATTTTCTCACCATTGAGCAAAGACGCCGGTGAGAATCTTTTTTTTCTTTGTTTGCTGAAGGATGTTAGGGTTTTGTAATACACGTGCGCATTTGTGCGGTGCAGTGCAACCTCTTTATCAAAGACATACATGTTACACTAGAAGGTTGACTTCAAATGACCCCGGGGTGGACCGATATGATCCAAAAACCCAAATGTACAAGTAAGGCCTGAAACCAAACAAAGCATACCAGCCGTGTATAAGCTATGAATGATTGTCGAAGTTCATTCATCATTGATTAGTGATTCGCGAGGTTCATTCATGATTGATTAGTAGTCGAGGTGCATGATATATTGAGTTGGGTTAAGGACTATTGTGGATTATGGTGAATTAAACTAAGATGTAATATTGATTGATAATGCTTGACAATCAATTGACAAGGCGGGATTAGGTAGGATTAAAATGAATTAAGGGATTTAATGTAATTTACAACGGATTAGGTTAAGGTAAAGTGACCCACAGTGGTGGCTTCGTGGCAAAGGTGGTGTGCTGCTGAGCCCTGAGCCCAAGGACGCGCGTTCGATTTGAGGCCGCGGCGGCCGTTTTTCTGATGGAAGCGATAAGTGAAAATGCCCGTGTGTTCGACATTTCGGAGCACGTTAAACATCCTCAGGTGGTCAGAATTCTCTGGGAACATCTACTGCGGCACCTCATCGCTTGTGTAGCGTCGCCACGTTGAACCTTATAATCAACCAATCAGGTAGGGTTAATGTAATTATGGTAGGAATTAAGGTGAATTGCGGGTCCATGAGAATTAATATGTTATGCTAAGACGGATTAGGGTTGATTAAGGTAATTAGATTGAATTAAGGTAGATCATGATGGGTTAACTCTTTCGCTACCGCGCCTATCAAAAATACTTTTGGGAGCGCCTTTTCATAGCGTTCCAGGCGTTTCTCGAACAAGTAAAGCTGTTCGGAGTTAGATCAGAAAATGGCCTTTCAAAATCAGCTTTGTTTTCATTTCTGCAACGAACACGTAATTTTTGACACGCTTTTGAATCACCTGGGTTTGGAAAAGGGGCGTGGTCATCGCGCGTCACGGCTACCAACGAAGAATGCGTGCAACTCGTAATTACTCTGCACCAGTGCTTGTGTTTTGCTATCAGGGCGTGAATGGGGAACTTGCAAACGATTTTCAATCGTCAGGTTCGCGCTCTGACAGTAATTATCCCAGAAATCGACTGAAAATGTCAAGCAGTGCCTGGTTGCAAAGCTACTTTATGATTTTAGGCAGTTTTATTGCCTTTGCGCACGTTGTTGTAAGTACTGTGGTAGTTCTCCTTACCCCAGGACCATTCACAAACAGTTTATAACAGTTTCGGTTTCGTTCCTGCATCGCGAAATTCATATTTAGCGCTACTACGCAGTTACCCAACTTCAAGGCTACCTGCCATGGCGCCTGAAGCGTCCGCGACTTATCCTCGAACAAAGCACGGCGCTCCTGATTTCCCCCCACCCTAACCCGATTTCTGCGATAAGAACTTCAGATGCAAGTCAAAAGGTCACACCCAGTCGCCAGACATCTGTTCCGCCGAGGACAGCGCTTCAAACCGGCCTTACACTGCCAGCTGTTCGCCTTCCAGTTTCGTTTCCATGTGAGGGTATATCCGGGTGTCTAATGTTGCTGCTTAGTTGAACTGTCTATTCGGACGAGTCTCTGATAAGTTTTTGTACTGTTTCAAAAAATGTTAGGTGGCGCTGCAATAGAGGAGGCTCGTTGTGCTGATGTTTTTCAGCGGGCAACTGCTACTCGGCCAAAGATCGCAGGGCACGATTCTAGCTCATCGTACCTCATTTTTGCGAGCAAGGCTACAATTGCGAGTAAGAAGATGATAATAAAGCTTAGCTTTATGTTTTGAGAGATAACTGACCGTGAACGACAACAAGCAGCAGCCACGGCGTTCTGTTTTCAACTTCATGCATGTGTTTTCCGCATCGCGTGCTTGTCCCAAATATTGTGGTCACTGTAAATGCAAAGTCAGCCATTGACAATGTTTTTACGTTATGTGGGGGCAAATTGGGGCCTCTGATGATGACAAACCGCCAGATTTATTCCAGGAAACCACCCGAAATTGCACATCTTGAATTGGAGGTTGGGCTTCACCGCAAGACACGAGCACCGGGCATGCTAACATTTTTTTTATATCTGACAAACTGTTCCGCACAAGTCGACATTTTTTCTAGGGCGTGCTTTTTGAAATGTTTTCCTACAAAATGTATATTCTATTTTTTTTATACTACCGGTGGTTTGATATACACAACTCATTTTTTATCATTTTTTTCGACAATTTGACAAAAATTTTGGTTTTTGATATTGCTTTTACAACTATGATATATAAAAACCTTTAAAAAACTGGTATTATTGGAAATTTTGTTAAATAATCTGCATTTTGTGCTCCTGCAGTTAGTGCCTAACCAATTTTTTAGCAGAGAAAAAAATGTTTTCTTGGACCCCTAAAATTAGTCAATATTCCGGCGGTAGCGAAAGAGTTAAAGAAGTTAAAATAGCATGGCTACGGAGTCAGTGTGAGGACGTGTATATCAAGGTGACCCTGGTGCTTATCCTTGCCCGCGGAGAATGAACATGTTTTATCCCGAGACGTATACGGAGCCTTATTACCAGTGAAATGCACTAACTTGGCTATCTGGGCGTGGTGGTTTAACATGATTAGGAGAAGACAGCGCGGTTTACACACGGACACAGGGGAGAGTACTTGACACACACGAGCGCTGAACCAACAGTTTTAATGAAAAAAAGACACACCTATATATACGCACAGTAGTCACGCTTATCTGGGTTTTTATACACGGCGCATGCGCAGAAAGTCCAATTCTTTTTGTGGTAAGGGCTAGTGACGGTGAACTAACGCATGCTTGCCCAAGCCTGTGGATTAATTCAGCTTCAATAATCTCCCGTGTGATACGGTCTGAGCATTTTTTTACGACAGCAGTTCTATCAAAGAACGGCACACATCCGCACGTGTGGCAGTGCTGCGCTAAATATCCATCGATCACTTTATTTTTCTTATCGAGTGCGTTGTTTACCTTATTTGCATGTTCCCTTAACCTGTCGTTCAGACATCTTTCGGTTTGCCCTACGTAAAATCTTTTGCAGCGGAGCGGAATTTTGTAAGCGACCCCTTCCACGCATTCAACATATGCCTTCCTGTGCTTCGTGTTGCAGTGCCTTCCCCGCACGGCCTCTGGGTCGTTCAATCTACACAGCTTCAAAAGCTGGTTTGGGGCGGAGAAGACGACCTTCACATTTGAACGCTGTGCCATTTTCCTCAAGTTATGGGAAAGTTGGTGCATGTAGGGGATCACCGCAACCTTCTGCCTGCCCTCCATAGGATCAGCACGAGGCTTAGTTTTCCCACGCAGTCCTCCGAGTAACCCTTCTGCAACGGAGGAGAGCACCGGCGCCGGGTAGCCACCGCTCTGCAGGCGTTCCACGTGGCCGTAGAAGCTGGCGGCAGTAAGGTGCAGACATGACTTTTCAAGGGCATTCTTGAAGCACAGAGTGACTATTCCCCTTTTCACAATCTTCGAATGGGCGGGGTTGTATGGTACAAGGGGTTTCTTGGCGCGCGGTTCATAGCACCAGCAGACACCATCATTGCGAAATATAATCCGGATATCTAAAAATCGCAATTGCCCCCCCCCCCCCCCACCGGAAGTTCGTACGTCAGGTCAAGTGGATGCAAACCTTCTCGAAACACAGTCAGGACATTCGCACACTCGCGTTCCATGGCGTCAGGCTCACAATTAACGACAATTAGGAAATCATCCACGTATCGAAACACCCGCACGGCATTGCTTGCCTCTAGTCCCGCCGAGAGGCTTCTGTCACAAGACGCTAAAAATAAATCGCTTAACACGGGAGCTATGCAAGACCCTATGCACACTCCTTGCTTTTGGAGATGAGGCACTCCCTCGAACTGCACATATGTAGACTTCAGGTAAAAGGACAGCAGCTCTAAAAAACCATCAACCGGGACACAACATGCATTCTGGAAGGCAGCGGAACCAAACCTGTCAATGCTTTCTTCTACGCAGTGGAGCAACGCGTCATGGGGTAAGGAATAAGCTTCTACGGCCAGGAAGAACGCCTGCAGAGCGCTGGCTACCCGCCGCCGGTGCTCTCCTCCATTGCAGAAGGGTTACTCGGAGGACTGCGTGGGAAAACTCAGCCTCGTGCTGATCCTATGGAGGGCAGGCAGAAGGTTGCGGTGATCCCCTACATGCACCAACTTTCCCATAACTTGAGGAAAATGGCCCAGCGTTCAAATGTGAAGGTCGTTTTCTCCGCCCAAACAAGCTTTTGAAGCTGTGTAGATTGAGCGATCCAGAGGCCGTGCGGGGAAGGCACTGCAACACGAAGCACAGGAAGGCACATGTTGAATGCGTGGAAGGGGTCATTTACAAAATTCCACTACGCTGCAAAAGATTTTACGTAGGGCAAACCGGAAGATGTCTGAACGACAGGTTAAGGGAACATGCAAATAAGGTAAACAACGCACTCGAAAAGAAAGTGCTCGATGGATATTTAGCGCAGCACTGCCACACGTGCGGATATGTGCCGTTCTTTGATAGAACTGCTGTCGTAAAGAAATGCTCAGACCGTATCACACGGGAGAATATTGAAGCTGAATTAATCCACAGGCTTGGGCAAGCATGCGTTAGTTCACCGTCACTAGCCCTTACTGCAAAAGAGTTGGACTTCCTGCGCATGCGCCGTGTATAAAAACCCAGATAAGCGTGACTTCTGTGCGTATATATAGGTGTGTCTTTTTTTCATTAAAAGTGTGGGTTCAGCGCTCGTGTGTGTCAAGTACTCTCCCCTGTGTCCGTGTGTAAACCGCGCTGTCTTCTCCTAATCTTATTACCAGGTAGTGATACTTTAGCCACACTCGAAAACATACTCTGGTCTTGTGACCGAACCGAAGACTCGGCAATCAAGTAAACGTCCATACGGGAGGTTTTTGGGGAACTTTATGCTGTCATTTAAGACAAAAGGGACAAAGAGAATCGTTCATAGATGCTGGAAATTTTAAAGGTGGTGGAGTAAAACAAATAGTGTTATTAAACCGGGCCTCGAAGCATTTATTACCTTGTCTACTTTAAAATGTTTCCTTGACACTTCTGATTTATGTTCATATATTCACAGTGATGTTCCCGCAAGCCACAAACATCCAAGGCTGCTAAATATCCAGTCTATAAAACAGGAGAGAGCATAGAGGGAGGATTGCTCCCTGTGAAAGTGCCAATAAAGTGTTAAGCGGAGGCAGTTGAAGGGCTGAAACCTGTTCACATCTATTCATGTGCAATATACAACAAATTGGCGCAGTTGCAGCAAAGAAAAAGCAGAGCTGACAGACCCTCTCCTTTCGTCGGAGACGCGGCTGTTGCATTACCATCATCAGCAGCAGCAGCCCGCTAGGTCCACGGCAGGACGAAGGCCTCTGCCATCGACCTCAAACCACTGCTGTCCCGTGACGCTCAACCCATTGCCTGCTTCCGAATATCCTTATTTCGTACCCCCATCCCGTAACTGGCCTTTTTCTTGTTCTAGACCGGTGTCACGGGGCCTACTGTGTCACCCTGGTAGTCCACCGATTGTCCTTTCGGCTAAGTACGTGGCCAGCCATGTTATTTATTTTTCTTTGTTTGATCTATCATAGCTACTACTCTAGTTTGTTCTTTGATCCAGGAAGATTGTTTCCTGTCTCTAAGTGTTACTCCGACCATTATTAGTTCCATGGCTTGTCAAGCCGACCTAACTTTGCTTTCAAGTTGTTCAGTAAGAAACCAATTTTACGCTCCATATGTCATCACCTCACATTTATTTCCGAACTCGCAGCTGAAAGTTCTCAATGACTGGCAGGCCGCTACCACCCACCACCCAACTACGGCTCAAACTCCCCAACCAGAACGGCCATCGACCTGCACTTAATTCCAACGCCAGCCAGCAGCACACACAGATTGCCAACCGAATGAACACCACTCACCAAGTAAGCTGGTCAGCCGTTATTGCACCACCACTAAACGCTTGTGCATCTTCCCCCTCCCTACACCCGCCACGTCTGCCACGCCCACCGCCACAGCACCCCCCGACGTTCGCATCCAGATGCCTCAAGCAGAAAATACTCCGCTGAAGCAACAGTTAGAACAAACAGCACAACGCACCGCAACACTTGATAATCTCATCGAGCGGCTCGTCGCTCAAATGGGACAAATAACTGGCCAGATGGCCAGCAATCACTTAGCGCCCCAACCCCAACAGCTGGCAGAAACCCAGAAACAGGATACTCAATCTCACGCACCTCAGTCGCCAGCAGAAACTTACAAGCCTTGTCCGCCACACCAAACGCTGCAGCACCCGCGTCAGTCGATCTCAGCCACTTAGAGTGCTTCATACGCGGCATGAGAGAACGCCCCGACGAACGTCTTAGCTTGGATCAAAGGCTACACTTGCTGGAGGAAGCTAAGAAAGCCAAAACAGCCCACAAGAAGCCCATGACGCGTTACCCCCCTAACCAGGCGAAACATCATCGACCATTCAATACGCCCACGACATGTAACAGAAAAGGCAACCAACTATTCACGCTCACCCTGTAGCAATGAAACTGCTGGTCCTACCGCAACAAGCAACTCACTCTTACCCACAACACGATGAAGCACAAACCCGACGTCATCGCATTGCAAGAAACAGACTCTGACACTGTAATCTGCGCGGCTACAGCATACATGTCCCCGGCCTTGGCACCCGCACCGTTACCCTTGTCCAATTAGCTCAAATGGCCCAATCCCACACTATGGAAACTCAGATCGACTGTGCATTTGTACAAATCATACCACGCAAGGAAAATAAAGCCCGTCTATTTGTAGTTAACGTATACAGCCCCCCAAATAAACCCCTTAAAGGCATCGACAAACTCTTTAAAACGGTCCGCCAGCGTACGCGCGGACTCAAATTAATCGTCCTTGGCGCCTTCAATGCCCAATATACGGCGTGGAAATACTTAAAAGACGCCAAGAAAGGCAAAGCACTATACGATGCAACATTTCAAAACGTTCTGCATTTGTGCAATATTCCCGATCTCCCGACAAGAAGTGGCGACAGCATCTACCAAGACACACCCTCGACCTCACCTTCACATGCACCATCAAGAGCGCCACGTCGACGCGACTTGACGAGACACTGGGCAGCAATAACCATATTATACAACTGGAAATTGCCTCACTGATTGAAAAGACTTTCGAAACGACACCCCTGCAGACTCCATTACTGGTCTAGATGGCTGGGCCCAACGGGTTACCTGACACGGCCAAGGAGCACACAAAAGGAATTGCCGTAACATAAGATACCCCGGCCACGCAAGCCCACCTACTGTATCTTTGGGATGCACGACAATGCCTGCTTCGAAGGTGGAAAGGGAACAAAACAAATAAGAAACTTCGCATTCGCATTACTCATGTTACGGTAGAGACCAATGCGTACGCTAAGCAACTAAGCCAACAAAACTGAACTGAACATTGTAACCAACTCTAAGGTACGGTCGCCACGCGCCACCCCGGGAACTTACTCCGATCATTACTAGGTAGCATATGAATCAAAATCCACTAGGCAACACCGTCTGAAGTGCCTCATGCATAACTACACTCTAAAAAAGGTGGCTGCATTTGCTAACAGAACACTAACCAGTCACTTGTCACAGCATTCACTGGGTACTTAGTAACTGGAGGTAGTAAATGTAGCACGTGTAAGCTTACTAATTGAAGCAGGTAGCAAGCGCCATTACCTTCGTCAGAAATGCCCTAGTGAATAACATTCCCATTAGCTACATGATTTTATAGCAGCCCGGAATGTCGGCTGCTGAAGCAGGCGAGAAAGCAGACGTGGAGCGGGTTTGCAGTTTCAAGACAAGACTGTTTATTTTCAAAGGATGCATACGCTGAGAGCATCCCCCGAGGAGGGTAAGAAAGGGAACTTCCGCGTCCTTCAAAAGAGAGAGAAAAAGGCCCCCCCCAAGCGAGCAGACGGCAACGGCGCTTGGACTATGCCAGGAGTCGGCCGGACAACAAGTTATGCCTTCCCCGACGGTGACCGTTAAAGAGGGCGAAGGAATGATCCCTGCACTAAGCCGGCGGCGACGTCGCCAATACGCGTCTTCCACAAATGCGCACTGTCGTCAAGCTGGAGAGAAAGGAAAAGCCCCGTCTCGCGAGAGCCGCTTGCCCTGAGGTGCCGGGCAGCCTCCGTCACAGAGGCTCCCCCCCAGCTAGATTGGGGAGCTTTTAAAGAAAGGCAACAGTTACCGGCTCAATGGCGAAATGTCAGAGTCCACTGGTTGTCACTGAAAACGTACGTGAGAGGCTGCATGAACACAAACCTCAATATGAGTTGGCATGGCGCGGTCGATGGTGACGACTTCTCGTTTGTCCCGCACTTCGATTGTGATGCTCTCGTTATTACGTCCCAAAACTTTAAAAGAGCCGTCGTACGGCGGAGTGAGGGGCGGCTTCGTTGCATCGTGTCAAAAGAGCACATGTGTAGCTGAGTCCATGTCGGGAAAAGTGAAAACTTTTCTGTTGCGGGCGATGGGAGGTGCTGTTGGCCTGAGTTGCGCAAGCCATGCGCGCAGCTTCTCGATGTGGTCGGAGGCTGCTGGGGCGGAAGATGTCTGGTCGAAGAAGAATTCTCCCGGGAGGCACACTGTTGAGCCGTACACCATTTACGCTGCGCTGAAGCCCAGGTCTTCCTTCTACGTTGAGCGTAGGCCAAGAAGAACGAGCGGGAGCCTTTCCACCCAGTGCTCGCGATGGAGTTTCGCTGTCAGTGCAGCTTTGAGTTGCCTGTGCAAGCGCTGAACTATTCCGTTGCTGGCGGGGTGGTAGGCGGTGAACGCTGCAGCCTTGTGCCGAGGAGGGTCGAAAGCGCGGAAAAAAGGTTGCTCTGGAATTGCCTTTCCCAATCAGTTGTTATGCGGGCGGGGCAGCCAAAGTGGAACACGCATGTCTGAACAAAGGCCTGCGCGACGGTCTCAGCTGATATGTCCGCAATTGGTACATCTTCGCGCCATCGGCTGTATCTGTCAATGCATGTGAGCAGGTACTTGAAACCTTGGCAAGGCGGTAGCGGTACTACCTGGTCGAGGTGAACGTGTTGAAACCGCGACTCATAAGTCCGAAATTCCTGTAGTGCAGCTCGAGTGTGGCGAGTCACCTTCACTTCCGGACACGTTCCACATGTCCGATAACAACGCCGCACGTCCACGTTGATTCCGGGCCAAACTAAGCGTTCTGTTATCAGCCGGTTGGTGGCGCGGACACCTGGGTGGCTGATGGAGTGGAAAGTATTGAATACCACTCGGCGAAAATTCAGTTGGGCGAAAGGTCGTGGGGTTGCCTGGGAGGTATCGCAGGTGTTCGTGCCCTGGACGTAGGGAAGTGCAACCCCCGAAAGCACGAAAGAAGATCCCCCACCTTTCAGTCTCGTCAACTCAGTGGCCTCCCACTGAGCCATGGCCATCGCCTCGAAGTCCAGGACTTTTGTGCCGGAAGCGTTGACGCGAGACAAGGCGTCGGCTGCTTTGTTTTCGACCCCGGGAACGTGGCGGATGTCTGTAGAAAACTCAGAGATGAATGAGAGCTGACGAATTCCCCGTACTGAGTAGGAGGAACTGTTGTGGGTGAATACGTAGGTGACGGGCTTGTACTCTGTCAAGTTGTAGAACTCACGACCTTCGAGAAAGTAGTGGAAATGCTTAATGGAACAATAAATTGCGAGCATCTCCCTTCAAAGTGTGCTGTAGCGTACTTCTGCATGCTTCAGGCGTTTCGAAAAGAAGTCCAGTTTCTTCCACTGTGCACCCTCCTGTTGCAGCAGCGCGTCTCCGACCGATGTGGAGGAGGCGTCCACCATGAGGCGTGTAGGGGCGTCGCATCAGGAAGCGGATGAATGAGATGGGTAGCCACGGCCAGGTTGTCCTTAGCCTTCTTGAAAGCGTTCTGTTGTTCGTCAGACCAACAAAATTCTGGTGGCTTGTGGTGGTCTCGGCGAAGCAGGTCAGTATAGGCTGGAGTACTCGAGCACAAGACGGAATGAACCGCCAGTGGAAGTTTAAGAGCCCGAGCAACTTTCTCAGCTTGCGGAAAGGTGTTGGAGCAGGAAACGTCTTGACGGATTCCCCCCTCGATTCAAACGGCATAATGCCTTCAGCAGTGATGTGGTGGCCGAGGAAGTTGAGAGCCTCAGCACCAAACACGCACTTTTGAGGTTTCAACACCAGACCGTGCTCATCCAGACGCTGAAAGAGCTGGCGGAGGTGCTGTTCATGCTCGGTAGGAGTTATGCTGGCCACGAAAATGTCATCCAGGTAGATAAAGACGAAAGGAAGACCCGGGGTGACCTCATCCAAGAACCTTTGAAAGGTCTGTGCTGCATTTTTCAAGCCGTAGGGCATACGGACAAACTCAAACAGGCCGAATGCAGTTGTTATGGTTGTTTTTGGTATGTCCTCCGGTTCAACAGGGATTTCGTGGTATGCCGCTACGAGGTCTATGTTGCTGTATATTTTATTACCTGCCAGCCGCGCACTGAAATTGTGAATGTGTGGCAAGGATACTGGTCCGGCGTTGTCGATGCGTTCAAAGCTCTGTTTTCACCACACGGGCGCCAGTCATCCCCGTCGTATTTAGGCACCATGTGAAGCGGCTATGAATGGTTGCTAGATGAAGGACGAATAATTCCCAACTGCAGCATATGCCCGAGTTCACTGCGTACAGCTTGAAGCCGGTTGCTGGACAGCCGTCGTGGCCGGGTGGTGACTGGCGGCCCAGTGGTGACGATCTGGTGAGTCACGTTATGTTTCACCGGCTGTTCTGTGTGGCGGGGATTGGTGAGAGAAGGGAATTCAGCCAGGATGTGGTGGTAGGCAAATACTGGCTCGAAGGCTTAGATGCCAGATGAGCAGATGTTTGACTACAAACCACGTGCTTTCCTCGGGGGTTGCCGGGAGAATAGAGATTTCGGCTCCTGTGTCGACTAGTAGGCTCGAGTTGCTTACGTGGTCGACTACGAAGAACAGGCGGATGGTTGGAGGGCCGATTTCGTAAGCCGCCGTTAACGACTGGCCGGAGCCTTTCCCGGAAACGATCAAGGTTGAGTGCAGCGGCTGGCAGCCGTGCCGAAACGATGGTGGTACCAGCAAACTCCGTCCTGTCTATCTCGTGACTGGCTTCTCTAGGAAGAGCTTGGCTGTCTTGAAGGGGATCGGTTGCGTCGTTGCTCGCCCTGTTAGGGAGCGCCAGACAGCAAAAGTTGCTGAATGGTCTCGGTAAGCTGTTGCACTTTCTCCTCAAGGCGCGACAGTCGATCTGGTTGTTCTTGTGTTCTTGCAGCAGCTATGGGCGCGAAACTTGTAGCAGGGTATTCCGTGATGCCATCGGCCAGTTGCGCCAGTGGATCAAGGGACGTCTCATCTGAACCCACGAGAACCACGCACACCAGCTGGGGAGCGGTTGCAGAAAAAGTTCACGAAGAAGTGGGAGCTGGCCGTTTTGACTCGCGTGCACACCGAGTAGCTGCCGCATGCGGTGCAGCAGTTGGGAAGGTCGTTAATCGCCCAGCTCTTCCCGAAATAAGAGCTGCTGAAGTCTACTTTCTTCACGTGCCTCGAGGCGGTCCAGTACCGTCTTCTTGAAGGTGTCATATTCCCCTTGTGTGGGGGGTGAAACCAAAATGTCGTCGATAGCGTCGGCGATTTCTGGGGGCAGAGGTGATGTGCCGGAGCTGAAAACGGGCCTCCACTTGGATGAACCAAACTCTTGGATTTTTAGGTCAAACATTTGGTAGTTTGATTTCTGTGGGGAAGACTGCAGGCGTGGAGGCAGCAGTGTTGTCGTCGGAGCTCATCGCGGTGTGTTCGTTAAAGCGTTGTTCGGGGTCACCAATTTTGTAGCAACCCGGAATGCCAGCTGCTGAAGCAGGCGAGAAAGCAGACGTGGAGCGGGCTTGCAGTTTCAAGACAAGACTTTTTATTTTCAAAAGATGCATACGCTGAGAGCATACCCCGAGGAGGGTAAGAAGGGGAACTTCAGCGTCCTTCAAAAGACAGAGGAAAAAGGCCCCCCGAGCGAGCAGACGGCAACGGCGCGGACTAATGCCAGGAGTCGGCCGGACAACAAGTTATGCCTCCCCCCACAGCGACCATTGAAGAGGGCGAGGGGGTGAGGGAATGACCCCTGCACTAAACCGGCGGTGACGTCGCCAATACGCGTCTTCGACAAAGGCGCACTGGTGTCAAGCCGGAGAGAAAGGAAAAGCACCGTCTCGTGGGAGCCGCTCGCGCTAGGGTGCCCGGCGGCCTCCGCTACACTTTTAATAACTGGTCATGCATAACCTAGTAAAAAGCGGACGTTAACTTAGTTTGTACACACTAAATTTTAAATGCATAGCATTTTAGTAACTCACAATGTCACGCGGCGTTGGCGTGCCTTGTCGTAGTCCGCATGCGCGTCTTGTCGTAGTCCGCCGCCAGGAAGAAATAAGTTTCCGGCGCCCGGTTTCGAACCCATGACGCCGCGGGCGGAGCGCAAGGTGCCCGGCGCACTACCGAACGAGCCACGAAACCGACACAGATTTCGATGCACCGAAAGCGCCTTATATCCTTCACTCATTTCTCGTTTGTTTCGAAAGCGCCACAAGTTGTCCCGCGCCTCCAAAAGATGGCGACACGGGTCCCGCGATCGAGAGATACGACTTGCCGGCGCACCCCCTCGGAAATGCTGTGCATTTGATCGTGCCCCTCGCGAGGGGGATGTCTTTTTGGAGACTGGCTTCATAGTTAGCTTACAAACATTTCCAAATGGCCACAATAGGTGAAACTGCTCGGGGGTTTTGCTTTGCTCTTGCATTGCTTTGCAGTTACTTTCAGTTTCGCGCGCTGAACTTCTCCATTTCGACTACACTTTTGCACACCGTGGTACAATCCAACTGGCAACTACCCGCCGCCGCCGTCTTCTTGTCTTAAAGAGTCTCCTCTCCATGCTTACTGTCCAAGAGATACAACTGTACACAGAAAAGTCGCGAAAGGAGCGTCTGCTCTTTGGCGACCGAGTGTTTGATGAGTGTGTGGGAGAGAGTTCACAAAAGGTTAACAAGAACAAAATAAAAGTTAGAGGGGGAGCAGGGGTTTCCCCAGGCATCGAATCAAGGGGGAGTGTCTCAATGGCTCTGGGGGGGGGGGGGTTCATAAACTAGAAAAGCTGTTTTTTTTACGCACTTTTTTGGCCGAAAATGGTTCCTTTTCTTGGTTTTCTTACTTGGTTTTCTTACGTTGTTTAGTTTCTTGGTTTTCTTGCTTTATAGCCAACAACGGAAAGTCATCTGATAAAGTCGGTGTGCTTGTCCAAAACTCAAATATTTTAGCGATAATTTTGAAAGCATCCATTTTAATGTGACCATGCACAAATCGGCATGTGGATTTGCAAGTGTTTGTAATTTTGTGGTGGAAAAAGTGTTGTAGTTATTATATCTGAAAGATCATATAAATTTGTCATTAATGATTTATTCATTGTAGGGTTTAACGCGCCGACGCAACGCAGGCGATGAAGTGCGCCGTAATGAAGGCCCGGATTAATTTCGACCACCTGAGGATCTTTAACGTGCGCCGAAAACTCGTACACAGGGGCGTTCTTGCTTTTCGCCTACATCACAAAAGCGGCCGCCGCGGCCGGGAATCGAACCCACGACCTTAAATTTGTCATTTTTCATGAATAGGAGTATAAAACAAGCAGCAGTTACTAAGTGCACGGTCTAGACTAGTAACGATAGCATTTAGGGTCCATAATTAGTGGCAGAGCCCACGTACCATTCTGTGAGGTAGTCAAGTTCGTAAGGAGTTAGTTAATACAGCATTTACTTCCATTTTACTAGCATTTCTGTAAAAAGGTCGGAAAAAGGTAGTAACGGCCGTATTTACTAACTCCTTACGAACCGTACTACCCCGCGGTTTTGTACGTAGGTTCTGCCACTAACAACTGCATGGCTAGGAAATTAACTAAGTGTGAGAAGTAGTTTGCACTAGACTAAGGTCGTGCTTGTGACTAGGTTATGCATGGCGAGTTAGTAAACGCATGTAGCTCAGAAGAGTGGTACCGCTAGGACTTTACTAGGGGAGGTAGTGGTACATACTGCCTGCTTCAGTTAGTAACCCTGACTAGTACTAAATTTACTACCTCCAGTTACTAAGTACCTAGCGTATACTGGAACACGTAACTTGTTAAAGTTCCATTAGTGAATGCGCCGACCTTTTTTTTAAGGGTGTGTACCCGGTTACAGAAACAGATTTATTGTGTGAGCTTCAGCAACCACTTGAACCATCCATTTTCCTACTAATCTGCGCCTTTCATCTAACACGGGTAGTAGTATCTGCTTTATGGCGCAAGGGCAACAATGGCCAAAAAGCGCCAAAGCATGGGTTGATCATTTTGAATGATCTTTAAGTAAAATGCGGCTGTAAATGTGGTGAGATTAAAAGTGCTTAGTGTGAGGGTGTGTAACGCCCCTTATTTTAAACATTATAATTTGGGGAAATGGGGATGGCAGGGTAAGAATGTAAAGAATGAATGGGCTCTCAGAGCCTTCCCACTCACTGAGGGGCACTGAGGTTACACGTGGTATGATATGCGGTTTAAAAGCCAATGTCTCCCAGGTTGGCGAAAAGGTGATTACTTGGAATTAAGGGTTGATCAGCTAAAGTCATCGGGGGATGAAGTGGAATCGTGTGAATGCAGAGTTCCCGAAAGTGTTGTTTGTTGCCTTGTGAAAGTACCCACACTCAACTAAGACGTGTGCGACTGATAGGTGATGTCCGCACCTGTCGCATCGTGGCGTATAGATGGTGCGAGGGCGTAGCGTGTGTATGGCCTATTCTTAATCTGCCCATGAATACTTCCGTTGGTCTGCTGAGTTTTTCTGCATAGCAGCTGCCTAACTGGGGTTTTATAGTATGCAGTTTGTTATCTGTATGTGTGTCCCAGTGTTGCCGCGAGCGTTGTCGGATTGCCTTTCGAATGAATGGTTTCCAGACAAGATATGGAAGCTGCCACAGCGGCGCTCTGGTCTGCGAGTTCATCACCAGGAATTCCACTGTGTCTAGGCAGCCAACACACGACTACTACCTGTTTTAAAGCGTGGGCTGTCATTATCTCTTTAACTAACCTATTGGGCACAATATTCTTACTTTATTTTCCAGTACGGTTTTAGGAAGTAGGTTGAGCCTACGTTTCAAAGAGCGCCGCCGTTGTGGAAGGGTTTTTTTTTGTAGTTCACAGAAAGCGCTCGTCGAAACGAAGATTCTTATTGACAGCGACGCCACTCCCATGTCTGCTCAGCAGTTTAAAATTTCTGGAACATCCCCCGACACGCGCCGCGAGATGTCTCCTGTAACAAAATAATGCGTAACAGGGCGAAGAGTTGATGACTATGGTCAGACCCGGTTTACTTCTAGGAGTGCGTAAAGAGACTCTAAAGGCGGAGTAACTTTTTGTTTCATTTGAAAGATCGCGCGTTCTGTAGCCCTGTAAGCTTTTGTTCGACAGCCAACGAGGCCCTGCTTGCTGAAAAATGCATAATTAGAGCTGGCATTTCCTCTCCCGTTTGCCTTTCATTTTTTCGTGGCGTTTCGGAACACGTCACAAAGCGGCCGAGCGAGCCGGGCCTAGTAACGTTCGATCGCCGCAATCTTCAGGAAAGCCTGTCCTCATTGGCTTTCAATTTAGTCGCAGGCGAACAAGAAGGATGTGCTTGATGCCATTTGGTGTGATGGCAAGTTCGGCCGCGAAGCCCCCGCTCTTCAGTGGCGGGGAAGGATAACGTCTGAAGATTTCCTGGGAATGTGCCCATGATGTTCCTCCTCCAAATAACAGGTGTTTAAATTAAAATAGGTTTGGAGGTGATCAAACAATTTTATGGCGGTGTCGTTTCTGGTCGATCGCGCTACAAAGATGTGCTTTTGCTGCAGGGTCTGTCAGGTATACATGCGCTAATGGTCATTTAGGGCGGTGGTCTCTCGTGTTCACCTACGTGCGTGTACATTTTCACTGCGCTTGCAGGCAAAGCGAAACATGTCAATGAAATCGAAACTTTTGTGCGGACACGGATTTTGAACTGTATTGCCCTCTCCTGCATGTACCGTACTAATAAATCAATAAATAAAAAAATAAATAAATAAATAAATAAATAAATAAATAAACAGAAGGACATGGGCGTAAGGACGGGTTTTCACGCTTTTCGTATTTTCTGTCTTAAGACGCAACTACTGTTGTTGCGACTGGCATATTGGTGATAACAACGCTCCAATCTACCGACATTAGCAAACTTGCTTTAGTGTTCCTATATGTTACGCATGAGGTCTAGCTCTCGCGTGTCTTAGAGGGAACGGTGGAGGCAGTATTGAGTGGGCGCCGAGGCAGAGAACTGGACGCCTTGTTTTCAAACGCGATGAGTGCAAGGTTTGCGGTGTCAGGTATGTCTGTTGACAGATAGCAGGGCAATGTCGTACAGTGGCTTTGACAGTGCCTCTGTCACATAACTCTGAACCGGGTAATATGAAAAGAACAGTATTTTAAAAACTCTGCGTAAAGGTGACGATTTGATGATGATGGTGAAGTGCAGGAGATCCAAAAGTCCAAAGGAGATCCAAAAGGAAATCCAAAAGTACAGGAGATCCAAAAGTCAAACGGAGCACGTGACCGGCGGCCAAAAAGGGCAAAATGGCATGGGAGTGTAGTGTATGAGTATATTCGCTGCAGATAGCGAAATTGTGGCGTCACATCTGGCTGATCCATTTCGCAGTTATAACGTTTGCATGATTGCGGGCTCTAGTCAAACGACGCTGCTACCATTACTGTTTGCCAGAAGCGCTGTCCATGCTTTAGGCAACTTAGTCTGCATCGGTGAATGGCTGATGTAATTAACGGGGGCAGGAACTAGCCCTGCTATTAAACTGCTGTTTTGACGCCATACGGCACGTTTGCTTGTGTTTGCTGTAATGGTCACCACCCGCCATGTTTTTATGTCTCCATGTTCTCAAAACTTTACCGATCGGGTTCGCCTCACGCAGGGACATCATTCTTTCCAACAAGATAATTTGTTAGAGATTGTGCCTCACAAGTAATCAAGAGAATTTGTGTGGAAGTAAACAGTCTTCAGTGAGTTGGCTTGCTCACTGGAGTTGGGTGCCAATTCTTAGAAAACATGAAGCAGCTAATGCATGCAGACAGGTTCTTTTAGGGAATTTCTTTGAGCCGAGGAGCAGAATTTTTAGCGCCCTCGCCAAACTTATCCACGAGGATGTGTTCTACAGGGTGCAACAAACTCGCCGCCGAGCTAATCGTCAGCCCGCTCACCGGGCGCCTTGACTAATCGTGGTGACGGTGTTGGCGACACCACCAACCCCGACCCCTCTACCGTGACGATGTGTTTATTGGTGGAGGGGAAGAAATCACGAAAAATGACGGTCGGAATCATGTTCAAGCTCCGGCCGATGGGCTCCCTGTCTGTTTACAAGGAAGGAAGCTCCAGAACTTCGTCAGTTATCAAGTAGGGGTGTAGAAGAAAGTACCACCGTCCCCAGCTTTTTTCACTGCCTTACGGTATACCGAAAACACCGCCCCCCCCCCCCCCCCCCCCAAGCAGGATTACGCCCTGAAAAGGCCTGCACCGAAGGTTCATTTCCGCACCTTTCGCCAATTGCCTTCCCTCAGCCAGAAAACTGTCCCCAGTTTTGAATGTGGAATCTGTCGACAAATCAAATCCGGTTGCTTCTCAGTCAGTATTTCTACTTTCTAAATTTTTTAAAGGAGTTTTTGGCAAGGAATATGACGCTAAGAATCTGAGAACAGGTGAAGTCCTAGTTGAAGTGAACACCCAGCAACAAGCAACAACCTTCTTGGTACAAAGGCGCATTGGAGATCTCGATATCAGGGTCACACCCCACCGCAGCCTGAACAGCTGTCAGGGTATAATCTCTTAGGCAGATCTGAATAATGAAACCGATGCCATCCTTATGGAAGGCGTAGTCCATACGCCGCGATGACAAACAGCAACTAAACACATTATCCTGACTTTATTGTCATGTGGTAAGAGCCCATACCCGACGGGGGATTGGCCCCAGAAGAAGATGTTGTCATAAAAGATGAAGAGACAGAAGAATCAGCATACGGGATGGTGAGAAGGATTTTGGAGTGACCAATGGAGAAGAAACACAGGGTAATCGAAGAGGAGGAGGAGGTAGCTTGTTCAGCGAATTGGAGCCGCACACGATAGAATCCGAGGTGAAGAGGAAGAGAACGAAGTTGGAGTAGAGAGAGTGGAACGGGTTCTTTGGAGGAACGGTGGGAAGTTCGGGCCGTGCCTGCAAAACGCACCAGAGGCATCGCACCGTTTGGCAGCAGGCTGCCCGGAACCACCGATTACCAGCAGCTGCGCTCTGCTGGCCTCCTGCTGACCGGTGGCATCGCACCGCCGGCGACCCGTCGAGCAGTGCCCCACGACGCACCAGCGGCACCGCACCGTCTGGCAGCGGGCAGCTCAAGACCACCGATTACCAGCAGCTTCGCTCTGCTGGCCCCCTGCTGAGCCGCGCTGCTCAGCGAAGCCGTGTCATCGCACCCCGGTCCGCCGGACCACGACGCACCAGAACGGGCCATCGCGACGTTCGGCGACGTTCGGCGACGCGGAAGCCAACCAACCCACTGGGCCACGTCATCTGCATCGCACCGCGGTACCGGCGGTAGGGGATTTGTTTGAATGTGACAGAGACAGTTAATGTATTATAGTAACTTTAGGAGTAGAGTGTTGGTAGTGTGAGGTCGTGCTTGTTTTTGCTGTTTAGTGTGATATATGTGTGTTCAGTCACTGTGATTTCGTTCGTTTGAGTGGTTTTGTTATGTAAATATATTGTGTTGCCATCAAATGAATCAACTTGAGCCTCATTTCTCGGCCGCGTGAGACGCGTGACATTTATACCGACCAACTCTTCCAGAATCCATAGATGCAGGCTTTATACATTGTTGTGAACGCTCGTACATACCTTACTCGCGGCGCTGCTTCAAGTGCCAGCATTTTGGGCATGGTACAAACTCCCCTGCGCAAGGTGCGGACAGCATGACCATCCTTCTGAAAACTGCGAATCACGAACGTTCACCTCTGCCAACTGACAGGGGCCCCACGCAGCCTACTCAGTAAAATGTGAAAAGTTTAGACAGGAGAAGCAGATCATCAAGGTTAAGGTCACGGAGAACATCACCTTCCCAGAGTCGAGAAAGAGGTTCACCTCTTTCACTCTGGGCAGGTAGGCCGAAGCAGCTCGCCGGGGGGCGGAGCGGCGTCTGGTTTCGGCAGGGACTCAGTAACGGGAGTCTGACTTTGTCCTGCAGCCGCCCCCTCCCGCGGGGTTGCCTCAGGCTGCCCAACCCGTCACCAGACCTCTTGCTGAGCAAGCAATGGTTGTGGTGCCAACAGTCAACGTCGGGACCGATGCCGCCCTGGCGCTTGCTTCCTCACCCTCCCTGCTTCCAATGGAGGCTGCCGAGGAGATGGATGCGGGGGGTTCCACATCAGCTCACGCTCCCGACACCTTCGCGGTAGCGTCTCAAACAAAGGGCAGCCGAACGGGTGCCAAGTCCAGGGGGACCGCTCTTTCGGGCACCCCAGGACATCTGACCACGAAATGGACGTCGGGCTGTTCCTTAATGCAACGCAGCACAAAGAATGGCCTCCGACGTCCGAGCCAACAGAAAGGCCAAAATTCCCCCTTCGAGAGTACAATACCCGAAAGACAAAACATGAATACACACACACACGCACTCCAGCAGCTATTAAATGTCTATGATGGGAAGATAAAATATCATCCAAAGGAGCTGCAGGGGCCTCCTTAAAAATCGTGACGATGTCTATGAATTATTGCATTCCAATCAGCCAAGTTCTATGTGTCTCCAAAAACACTTTTAAACTCCTGGCAGACAAATTTCTTGAATAGTTACATGGTATTTAGGAAGGATAGAGAAGGTGGCAGTACATTCTCAGGTGGTGTGGCCATCATTCCCCGAAAATTACTGGCGTGCCACACTATCGAACTGCAGAGCATTCTTGAGGCTGTTGCCATTCGAACCATAATATTCAATAGGCTTATAACATCATCCCCTCTGTTGATTCCTCCGCAATTCCAGCTCTCGAGCTCGGATTCCGAGGGCCTGGTAGATCAGCTACCCGAACCTTTCATTCTCATAGGTGACCTGAATGCGCATAACCCTCTTTGGGGCTCTTCCCGCACGGATTCACGAGGTCGCTGGATAGAGAAGTTTCTAACGTCCTCTGGAGCATGCCTGTTCAACAAAACACAGCTCACATACGATAATGTAGGACGCAACACACGCTCATATCTTGACATGGCTATTGGTTCCGCAGTTCTCTTTACTTTTCGTGAGTGGGACGTGGGCACGAACCCATATGGTAGTGACCACATCCCCACCTCACCAACATATCTGGTTGAAGGCCAAAGCAGTCCATTTTCCCAGGAGAGGTTCACTGAAGCAAGAGATAACTGGAATGCATTTACAAGGACATCTAAACTACACTACACGTCCGTAAGACAACTACGCGTTGAAGAGGCAAACCAACTCCTCATGGCACACATCCTCGAGGCCACCGGAAAGTCCATTCCCCACGCCAGTGCTGCCCTGCGCAACCAGAGCAGGTCGTGGTGAAATGAGGACGGTAGGTTAGCGCGAGAGGCCCAGAACAAGGCGTGGGGTATCCGTCGTTGGTACCCCCGTCAGGTAACCTGCTTCTGTTCAAAAGGGCTAATGCACGAGGAAAACGTGTGCGCCGTGAGTCAAAACCAGACAGCTGGCTGTCCTGTATAACATCAATAAACTGCTACACAGACACGCGAAAAGTATGGACACGAATACGCAAACTCAAAGGACAGCAAACACAAGCCTGCATCTGGTCAGCACAAGAGGAGACACACTCGAAGAGCAGGCTGACAAACTTGCAGAACACTTTCAACACGTGCTTTTCATGAAACACAAACCCTCAACCTAAAACATGATTTTACGTGACAACGAGATATGAAGCACTTCCTATAACTGAGTTTTCGCTTCGTGAGCTGAGGGCTGCTCTGAGCCCGTGTAAACCCTCAGCTCCAGATCCACACAACATCACATACAATCATACAGCACTTACACGCAGACACTCTTCAAACTCTCCTCCACCTATGTAGAAAGGTTTGTCACGAATCCAAAGACTGCGCAATTGTCTTCAAGGAAAACAAAACATGGCTTGTGGCAATATGGCTTTTGGGACACATTCCAAAGTCTTGGAGGGAGGCTATATTGGTAGCTTTTCTGAAAGAGCGGAAGGACCCTTTCTCTCCCGCTAGGTAGCAACCCATTGCCCTGACCAACTGCCTGTGCAGGCTCCCCGAGGAGGTGATAAACCAGAGACTCGTGTACTTTGTTGAGTACAATGGTATTCTCAAGAGCTGTCAGGCAGACTTCAGGGCAAGGCACTCCACGGACGACCAACTCGTGGCAATTCAATCGTATATCAAAGATGCTTCCATACATAAACAGTTTTGCCTTTCGGTGTTTTTCGACATCGGGAAAATCTGTAACACCGCTTGGCGTTACGGGATCCTCAGTGACTTCAACCCATTTTGTGCTTCGAGAAACATGTTAAATACCCTTAGTAGTAACTTGTAAGAGAGAACCTTTCCCTTGAGAGTTGGTTGTGAACTATGAAAGGTTCACGCGCAAGAAAGGGGCGTGCACAAAGGTGGAGTTTTGAACTGCACTCTCGTCATAGTTAAGATGAACTCTTTTGGAAAGGCATTGCCACCTACGATGTCTTATTTCATGTATGTAGACGACGTCCAGATATCCTCTGAATACTGTACTATGTCAATCTGCTAACTGCACTCTCTTCATAGTTAAGATGAACTCTCTTGTAAAGGCATTGCCACCTACGATGTCTTATTTCATGTATGTAGACGACGTCCAGATATCCTCTGAATAATGTACTATGTCAATCTGCTAACGTCAGGTCCAGCTTGGCGTCAGAAACTTCCGAGCTGGCCAGAAAGGAATGGCTTCAAACTTAATCCTGGTAAGAGCTCTTGCGCGTTGCTCTCCAGTAAACATGGGGTCCATCCGGACCCAGACATGAGTCTCAACGACGTGTAGATACCTGTGAACAAGGAGCACACATTTTTAGGTGTTGTGTTGTACGCCAAACTCACATTCGTTCCGCAGATCAAGCAACTTAAGTATATATGTCTGAAAACAATGAATATTTTTAAGGTTCTCTCCTACCAATCTTATGGTGCCGACAAAGAACTCCTGCTGCGCCTGTATACTGCCTTGTTTGGCTCTCGTTTCAACTGCGGCAGTGTGGTGTATGGGTCGGCGACTAAACACCATTGCGAATGCTCGACCCACTGCTTCACTTAGGGCTTCATCTCGTGTCGGGTGATTTCCGCACTAGCCTGGTCCAAAGTCTTTACGTTGAGTGTAAGAAGTGTTGCCTTGAGAAAGCAACGGACGTACATGGGCATTCTTTATGTTTTTAAAATCTCATCAATGTCTAACAATTCTTTTTAGCCAGCTTTTTACGATACATCCCTATCCCAACTGCTGACAAATCTTCCATGCTTCTCTATACCCTTTCTTTACAGACTTAGAGAGGAAGCGTCGGAGCTTGCTGTGTTCTTGTTAGATATCATCAAAACTTTGATAACAGATTTCATAGCACCATGGAATATCGGCCCTGTAAAATGCGACATATCTTTTACAGGCATAGAAAAAACCGAGCGCCCAGATGTGCAATTCTGCAGCACTTCTCCTATCTGCAGCACAAATACAAATGCTCAGAGTTTTATACCGACTTCTTAAAAATGGCCACCTCTGTGTCCTGTGCTGCGCATGGACCATGCTTCATTGCTACTAGAAAACTTAATAGGATTACTGGAATCTTTATGGCACAAACTCGTGGTGTACTTCTTGTTGTTAATTAGAACCTTCAAAGTCGCAGTCCAAAATTCATTATTTATGGAGATTCCATAAGGGTTGAGCGGGCATTGTTGCCTCCGAAATTTTCCAAAACCATGTTCTTAAGCTTGTTTCTAACGCCATGCCGTCTGTATATGCCCAAAAACTTGATGTGGTGCTCTGCTGGGTACCAGATCACTCTGGGATCGTCGGTGATGAGCCGGCAGATCAAATGGCTGCTACTCCTGCACTCCAAAGCATTGTCGACATAACAACCGCACGCTAGATTGACGTTAAGCCACACATCAGACAACAGCTTCGAAAAGCATGGCAAACACACTGGAGAACGCAGGCAGACAACAAGTTACATGTAATAAAACCACACTTGGCACCATACACCACCGACACACGCAACAGATACACAGAAGTCGCCCTAGCTAGGCTACAGATAAGGTGCACACATGCAACACACTCGTGACTGCTCACGGGATCTTCAAGCTCCCTGTGCAGCAGGTGCGGGAGGCCATATCCGTAGCTGACATACTCCTTCAATGCAGGGCACTTGACACAACACGACACAAACACTTTTCCCGACTCGACAGACAACAAACTTCATTCCTTCCATCGTTATTTTTGGGTGACGATGCTATATTTTTCGTTTAACGCGCTTTTAAGTATTTGTGAGGTGTGAAGTTTTTATGCCTTATTCCTATTACTCATACGCAAAACTGGCCATGTAGACCAGCCACCACCGTTGTCTTCCATAGATCGTACTTTCGTTCTTATTGAATGATTTTAGTGTTTACATATGCCCCCCCCCCCATACAAGACCACTGATTTGGCGCGCTTTGCCACTGTAGGCCTTGCGTCATAAAACTCCAACCATCATCATCATCATAATCAGCGAATTTTCAACACCGGCAGGCACGCGGATGGAAACTGTTGGAAATTCCTGACAAGGCAGAAACTGCGAGCCGCTGAAGACCAAGTTTTATTCACGACGCGGTTGTATGGAAACAAATGCTTTCATAAAGCATTCGGTGACGCGGCCGCCGCTCACATGCTCCATTTGGCTTTTGGATTGCTTGTAAGGCTCAATTCACCACCATCAAATCCTCAGCTTCATGCAGAATTTTTAAAATGCACTGCTCTTCATGTTTCCACCTCAGAGGGATGTTACAGACCAAAGCTGCGGTTCTGGATTGCTCTACTATCTCTCAGCAGGCACACCGGGCGCCACAATTTTTGCCCTCATCGCGTTTGAAAACAAGGCGTCTAGTTCGCAGCCCTGCCACGCAAATGCCTCTCCTTTGCTCTCCGCCTACCTGTGATAGTGTTCGGCTCCTGTCTCGGCCCTCCCATAATAAACGTACCACAGCATTGCTGCATTGTATTCAATTTTCTGTTGTTCGCACTGCTGGCACTTCTCAGGTTGCATAAGAAGCGCCGTTGCTTAACAATGCATCTCGCGCTCACGCCACGAGCCCAAAAGTTCTAGTCGCGAGGTAGAGGATTCTGCGTGAACACCTTTGGTATTTTGAGGCTGAAATATAGTTTTGAACATGTTTTTTGTGTTGCTGTCGGAAGAAAATTGCGCCCAAGGCTATTTCGAAGAAGACTGCACGTATCAGTTATTTTTATTGTGTCAGAATATTTCATAACCTCCGGGCTAAGCGGATACGAAGCTAATTCAAACTATATGCAGGAAGCCAGTTTAGCCATGCGGATAGTCTAGCAAGAAACGGTAGGCAGTACCATGCAGCCACCGATGGTAATGAGTGTATTGCCGCAAATTTAGACCTGCCACAATCACAAGTTTTCTTCGAACGCACTCGGTTCTAGTGCATGTCCGTGCTAGATGGTGAAGGGTGGCCAGGGTCATGGCATCGGAGCAGGCTGGGGATTTCGATTTCCGTGGTTGACCCCTTTCCGCACGCGGACTGGAGTAAGCGCCACCTTCAACCGGATGCTTCCTGGGGCAACCTCCTTTTTCATGGTCACTCGAAAGCTGGGCGGGGGATGTTGGGACCGGGCGATTATGCGACAGGAAACCGGCGGGTAATGCCTACAATAATGGTGGGGCCAGCCACCAGAAATTGAAGAATGTTTGATGACATTTTGCTGTGGAGCTGTTGAATTCGTTGGCAGATAATGGGAGTCTGCGCTACCTGTTTGACGTGCTAGATCGACTTCGTAGAGTCTGTAAGAACATTTATCGCTGTCAAGGCAGGAGTGAAGGCGGTGCAGGCAGCAGGACGTCGTTTATATAGCCTACAATTCCAATAGGAGTGGGGTTCGTGTTGCAGAGGCGAGGTGATACGGCCGTCTATGCCGGGATGAGTTCGGGTTGGTCCACACCGTTTCTTCACATGTTCTTGTGCATGAAGTGTCAGTGTATAAGATACGCAAATTGTCTTGTTCCGGGTAATTTGGAAGGGTACACAACTGTACTTCATACTCCTCATTCTTCCTTTTCTGCAGATGGCTTGTTTTCTCGGCAATTATAATTGTATAACTCCCGGGCGGGATGCTGAGTTTCCGGAGGAGCCACGATTCCCAGATTGAACTGATCGTAGGGTGCATAGTTGTTTTGAATATGTGAATTGTTTGACAGTCGCACTGCCCCTCGTCTTGCGACGAGCTCGTCCTTTATATTGAGCTAAACTTGTTATTGGAGGGCCGGTATCAGGGAGACCTCGCAACAGGGATGCAGGGAGACCGGTGATGACTCGCATGTCTTCCTGATTTATGGCTTCTAGTTTAGAATGTACGGGAACGGTGAGACGCTGCAGCTGGGCTTCATAATTCAATCGTGGTTGAAGCACGGGGCACACCAGTCTCCGAGCTACCTTAGTTCTTGCACCACCTCCATTTGGAGCAATGCAGGTGGTGCATAGATGAATGGTATTTGCCATCTATTGCCTCACTGCTGGGAATAGATGAATGGTATTTGCCATCTATTGCCTCACTGCTAGGAATAGATGAATGGTATTTGCCATCTATTGCCTCACTGCTTTCAGCCATCCTGTAGCGGTGCCAGCCTGGTGCATTTATGTTCTGTCTCCAATATGCCTAATGTTTCCTTTTCGCTAAACAATATCGACTATAATAAAGTAGGCTGAGAGATTAAGTTGTACGGAAATTTTTGCCGATGTAAACGGCTCGTTCAAAAATTCTTTTCAAATTTTGGCCCGTCCGCTGACTTGAGGTACATACAGACAGACAGACAGACAGACAGACAGACAGACAGACAGACAGACAGACAGACAGACAGACAGATATTTTCGCGTTGTAATAGCCCACGCAAGAATATCGCATTTAATAAGAACGTGACATCAAAATTTAGTATCGGGGAGGAAGTTGGGCAGGAGTAAGACAATGTAAAATGACGGCATTCGGGAAGCTTGCGCCACTGAAACTATGCCAGCCCAGCTATAAGCATGCATCACTTATAACTTACCCTTACGATCTCCTGATGGCTAAAATATTCCTTGTTATCATCCACACGAACCTCTGCATATGTTGCCGTGGCCCGATGAAATCCATAATATGCGTGAATAAAAAAAAATATGGCAGGAATTTCGACCCTCATCACAGCAGTACCACTACCTTCCACTAAGACTTCACGTTTTTATGCACGTTCTGTTCTTGCTTAGCGTGTTGTTCGGGTTTGTCGGCGTGGGGCCGGAAACACCTCGTATTTATAGCCCAATCCGTATGCTCCGCCTCATGCGAGGAGGATGTGTCATTGAAACTTGTGCAAGGGAGCGAATATGCCCGTGTACATGATGGATCTGCGTATTGTTCATCATCTTCCAGCACATAATAAAATTACGTGGGTGCGGAGTGACAAACCATAAACAAGACAAAATTCAGTAAATATGAGCAGGTGGCAGTGACGGCACTCGTCTTAACGGAGCTGTTATTGGAAATCAGACATGTGTGTCGCTTTTCCCTATTGCTGAATTTTGGCCCTATTCAATATTAGTTGACTCTTGAGACTCGGTCACTGAAAAACCATCAACAAATAATGAAGAGAACTGACATAAAAATTGTGACGCTCCGGCACAGCTAAAATGTTGTTTGTCGATTGTATGTAATACACCCTTAAACCGCAACTGGAACGAACAAGACGCCTATTCAAGAATGCATTTCTATACGCAACAAATTAAAAGCGATTCCACTCTGTGAATATGGCCTGCCAGCGGAGCAGTCAAGACTATATACGCAGAAATCACTGTGCGCGTAACTACAGAACTAAACCTTTCTTCAAAATGAATCAGTTTTTTTTGTTACTTGATCACATTAATCACTTCGTGAGAAAACAGAGAGATCCTTATGGTCAATGGGTACACAATAGATGGGAATCGGTCATGGTAATGTACTATCATGATGCATTGACATATGAACGGAGCGCGTGGCTTTCAGTAAATGCCGCGTATCCTGGCGACGGGCTATGTATGCGCAGTGCGAACAAGTTACGAGAGTTCTTGTCCATCCTGGGTATGCAAACACCATGCTTCGGCAAATGATCATTTTGGTTTGTCTTCGCGCCGTTCGGCGCCCGCTCACGCGAGCGTTATCTGCCCGGAGTAATTTTATTTGACTTCGTCGCTGGGATGACTGAGAACGGCGCACGCAGCTATAATCCTTCATGATTTAAATGCGGAGCATTTCTTAGGCTCGCCTGGTCCTCCGTCGTTGATGGCGGCGCCGTCCACACGCTCACTGCGCATGCAGAACTCTCCTCCTTACACCCACCGCTCTTCGATACTACACTATAAAAAAAGAAATAGTTTGCGGCGCCCGGTTTCGATCCCACGACTCTCTGGCCGCAACGGGAGGTACGCGGTGCTCTTCCCACTACGCTACAAATCCGGGACAGGAGAAAGTGCTACGAACGCGCCTTATGTCCTTGACTTATTCAAACTATGTCAAGAAGCTACTGATACAACGAAGGCACGCGAAGCTGAACATCAACGGAAACGACGAACTGAAAACTTTAGAGGGGGATGCTGAATTTCCCGTGGGAAAGCTGTGGCGGGAAGCGCCACGCGCCTTGCAGCTCAACCAGCCCCGTCCGCAGCGCCTCTGATGCTGATTGTGGCAGGAAGCCCCTAGGGATTGGCCAACCAAAGAATCCATCACAAGATAGGTTCGCGTTCAACCACCGTCGTCATCTTCCCGTAGGGGAACCGCCGAAGAAGAAGAACGAGAAGACAAAGCTGCGAAGAGGAGGGCGTGTACATTGCTCTCAGTCTGTGCACCAATGTCAACAACCTTTACCTCACCAAAGCTGACGGAGACTACCGATTCTACCACAGAGACAACATCGACAAGAACATGATGGACGAGTTTCGGCGCCTCGAGAACCACCGCCTACTCACCGTAACACAACAGCACTTGCGTGCCTTTGCCACCGGTGTGGACCCGGACACGAAATTCCCTGTGGCGCTAGTAAAAACGAGATTACTCAACATAACGGCAGCACAATGGAACCACACGGAACCGCCACGATGCTTCGCATCCTCATCAGGGTTCCCCACGGGAAGATGATGTAATTTTTTTATTTCGTGCTGTGCGCCCAACATACAACAAAAATACGATAGTCTTTTCGTTGTATGTTTGGTGCACATCACTATATTTAGCAAAATGTAACATACATACTGTAGTACAGCAACAGCAGTTGTCTATGAAGGCCACGCGATTTGTTGTTTGTATTTATATGTATACCGATAGTACATCAATGGGCACGTTCATCACCTGCCTCTTAATCATAAACTGACCACCATCATCATCACCAGCCTATCTACGCCCACTGCAGGTCAAAGGCCTCTCCCATTAATCTCCAATTACCCCGGTCCTGTGCTAACTGTGACCAAATTATCCCCGCAAACTTCTTCATCTAATCTGCGGTTCGTGCCTTGCATCGGCTCCGTGAAATATGCCAAATTTCGGCGGTCCATCTCACCCCACCTGGCCCACTTCGACACGTGAGTGTTCCGTTTGATCTCCGGAACCCGTGGACACCAAGTTTGGGCCATTTCGCCCATTTTTGGCGAATTAGCGAGTGTTTTCGTGTGTGAGGCGAGGTCGGCCCGACTAAGCCTAACGTCGACACCGGCCACGGCGGCCACGTGTACGGTCGCCGCCGCTACCGGGGAGGCCTCGCGCCTCGCCCCGGCGGGCTCCGCGGATTTTCGCGGAGCCATGGAGAACGAAGACAACGAGTTCCAAGAAATGGACACTACGCCCGCTGCCACGACGACGACGGATCCGACTCGCAAGTGTCGCCGCGACCCGACCGGCCGCGACGACGCCGGCAACGCGGCGAGGAAGACGGTCGCCATTACTGCTCCTACCTCTCGCCGGACTGCTACCGGGGGTGCCGCCAGCGTCGACGACGACGACTCCGTTGCCGCCGCCGCCGTGACACTCGCCGACGACGTGGAAGGTAGGGAGGACTCTGTGGTGTTGTGTGCCGGGTGGACTCAAGTGGTTTCCCGCCGCGCAAAGAAGAATTTGAAGGCATCGGGAGCCCCGTCGCAGCAGGGCTCCTCGCAACCAGGTAAGCCGAGCACCTTGGGCTCAGCTTCGAATTCTAATAGCAACGCGCGCGCGGTCGGAAGACAGCAGCCCACGCGGGCTCAGTTCGCCGCTAAGGTGAATGCCGAGATGGCGAGGGCGGCTCGCATGCCGAGCTTCGCGTCTCGCGACGAGATCCGCGTGGTCGTCCGGCCGCGCGGCGGGTTGGTTATCGCTAAAACACCGATGACTGCGTTGCGGGGAGCCATCTTCGCCGCGGCGGGAGTCGGTGAAGAGGAGGCGGACGAGGATTCTGTGTCCCCGAATGCCGCCCAAAATATTATCGTCATCAGTACGCCCAGTGAGAAGCGGGCTAACCAGTACGGATCGACCCGAGCGATCACAGTCGGGGAAGTGATGTACGAAACGTACGCGTACTGGGCCACCCCCGAGAACACGTCCCGCGGCGTTATACGCGGCGTAGGCCACGAGGAATCGGAGGAAGACATCCGGCGCCGCGTGGTCAATGCTCACAACCCCACGGCCATGGCCGCGCACCGCCTGGGTGGGTCCACCTCGGTGGTGATTCTGTTTGAAGGCCAAAAGGTGCCGCATTACGTCAAGTACGGCGGCTTTATTACCAAATGCACCCTGTACCGCCAACACCGAGAAGTCTGTAAGACCTGCGGACAGGTGGGGCACAGAAAGGACGTGTGTCCTACGCCAAACGCCCAGGTGTGTTTCGCCTGCGGCAGGAGAAATCCGGGCGCGGACCACGCCGAATATTGCCGACCAAGATGCAGACTGTGCGGCGGCGCGCACGTTACGGGCGCCGGCAGCTGCAAGAACAAATTTAAGACGCCGCTGCAGATCAAGAAACGGCAGTGGGCCCGACAGCAGGCCGAAGAGCGAACGACCACCAAGATGGCGCCGGCGCCCTTGCAACCGGCCCTGACGGTCAGACTTTCCAGAAGGGACGAGTTCCGGAAACTGGAGAGGAACCACAGGGACGGGAGCAGGGCGGAGAGCCGCGATTGGCGCAAACTGACACCAGGAGAAGGCGGCCCCACGTGGGCCGACGTCACTACCGGAGGGGCGGCGACTGCGGCGATGACTGCGACCGCAGCGCCGCGACGGCAGCGCTCCGCATCGTGGCGGCGGCAGCAGCAGGGAGCGGGGAAGAAGAGCTCCGGCGGCACGGCTGCAGCTGCGACAAGAGCAGAACAATGGGAAAGAGAGGGGTCCGCGCCGAGGGGAAGAGGCGTCAGCAGTTCCGGCCCGACGTCGCGCCGCGCTGGCAATAAAAGCGGCGGAGGCAGCAGCAGCGACGAAGACCACAGAGCAGCCATGGAGGAGATGCGGGAAGCCATGAAAGAAATGCGCGCAGCCATGCAGCGCCAACAAGCGAAGATAAACACGATGCAGCTGACGATCAATCAGCAGCGCAACACCATCACGCAACTCAAGGCGGGCAAGAGCCCGGGCCCAGCCGTCGCAACGACTGCGGCGGTCCAACAACAACAGAAGAAGCCGGCGATGGCGGTTGTAACGAGGGATTCTACCTCGGGTGCACCGTCACCGCAACCGACCACGTCAAGGGCCTTCCAATTCACCGCAACCGTATCGTCTTCCAAGAAGAAGGAGACGGAGCGGGAGGACAGGAGGAAGGTAGAAGACCAAGAAGAAGACGACGAGGAGGTGTTCAGCGCAAGCGACGACGATGGCGAGGACGGCGACGGCGGGGACGCCGCTGCCAGGACGTCGACGTCGTCGGCAGCGATGGCGAAGACTGCGGTCGATGCCGCGGCCGCGAAACAGCCCCTGGGCTACGCGGGCCTGAACAACCGCATCCGTCAACTGACCAACATCACAAACTACTGGGGGAAGAATCTCGAGAACCTCGAGCACCGTCTCCTCAACAAGATCACCCAAGTCATGCAGCAACAGCAACAACAGCTGCAACAGCAGATGCAACAGCAGTTCCAGCAATTCCAACAGCAGATCCAACAGCAAATTAGCCCCGAGAGGTTGCAGGCGCTCGTCGACACCGCCGTGCAACGTTACTGCAACGCATCCGAGTCTCCACTGCCATCGCCATAATGGGTGGTCGCCGCGGAGAAGGAGTGCTACGCGTCTGGCACTGGAACGCCAACGGCTTTCGGTGTCGGAAGGCAGTACTGCAGCAGCACCTGCGCTCGCTGGATCCGTCGGAGCTTCCCGACGTGATAGCGGTGCAGGAAACGCACGCCGAAGACCCGAAGGTGATGACTTTGCCCGGCTACCGTGCGCACGCCAGCCCGCCGAGCGCCCGCGCATGCGGGAAGGGGGCGGCGCAGGGCGTGTGCACGTTCGTCCGCAAGGGCATCGCCTGTATCAAGCACGAGAAGTTCCTGGGCAACAAGGACACCGCCATCGAGCTCTGCGTCACCGAGCTGGTGCTAGCCGGCAGGAACAGCAGAGGTCGAGACAAGAACGCTAAAGGGAGGAAGACGACGACGACCACGGTCTTCGTCGCGAACGTCTACAGCAACCCGCAGCACGGCAAGCAGAAGTTCAAGACCCTGCTGCACAAGATCAGAGACGCGGTCCACCAGTCCGGGAGAGACGGAGTGGGAGGAGGAGACGCCGCGGCGATCGTCTGCGGCGACTTCAACGCGCAGCACATGGAGTTGGGCTACACGCGCACGACGGCCAAGGGCAAATGCCTGCTGGACGACGCGAGCGAGGCCGACTTCACGTTACTGACGAACCCGGCGCACCCGACGCGCATAGGGACGTCGACTGCTCGGGACACCAACCCGGACCTCGCCTTCGCGCTCCTGCCTGACGGCGGCGTGGCGCGGTGGCGGAACACGGGCCACAACCTGGGCAGCGACCACTACATCGTGGAGGTGACGGTGCCGCTGAGCCATCCCCGCGAGGGCAGTGGCTACGGCGGTGGCGCCGGCACGAACATCAAGCATCGACTGACCGACTGGCACAAGTTCCGGGACGCGGAGCTGGGCGAAGTCGAAGACGTGGAGAAGTGGACGGCTGACTTGGTGGCCGCGACTGAGGGCGCGACGACCGAGATCGAGACGTCGAACGACACGGAGAGCGTGGACCCTCGCCTCGCGCACCTGCTGGAGGCCAGGCGTTCGCTGCAGCGCCGCTGGAAGCTCCAGCGCCACAACCGCACGCTGCGCAAGCGGGTGGCGGCTCTCGGTCGCGAGATCGAGCGTTACAGCCGTCAACTGAGCGCGCAGCAGTGGTTCGCGCTGTGCAGCGAGGCCGACGGACAGCTCCACCGCGGAGGCACGTGGAAGCTGTTGCGCCACTTAATGGACGAGAGCAAGAGCAAGGAATATCAGCGCAACCGCATGGCGCAGATCTTACACACGGCGACCAAGCAGCTGGGCGAAGAAGAGATGCACAAGCGCCTGAACGAGCGCTACCTCCCTTCGACCCCGCACGAAGACCACCCGGAATACGCGGGCCCGCCGAACCCCGCCCTCGACCGAGACATCGAGGAGTGGGAAGTGAGGCAGGCGACGCAGTCCCTGAACTGTCGATCGGCCGCCGGCCCCGACAGGGCGACCAACAAGGCGCTCCGGAACCTGAGTGATGCGGCCATCTCGTCGCTGACCCGGTACTTCAACGAGTGCTGGCGCAGCGGCCGTCTCCCGCGCCAGTGGAAGACGGCCACGACCATCCTGCTACCGAAGCCGAACAAGCCGCCGGGCATCGAGAACCTGCGCCCCATCTCGCTCACGTCGTGCGTGGGCAAGGTGTTGGAGCACGTCCTGAACACCCGGTGGCAGAGGTACCTGGAGCAAGAGGAGTTGTACCCGGACGCGATGCTGGGCTTCCGCGCGAAGCTTGGCACCCAGGACGCCATGTTACTGCTACAGCGGGAGGTCCTGGAGCCCCCCGGGGGACTCCCGAAGAAGGACAATCGTGCGATTCTGGGCCTGGACCTGCAGAGCGCCTTCGACAAGGTGTGGCACTCTGCGATCCTGGCTCAGGCGTCGCGCCTCGGTCTGGGGCGCCGTTCCTACGAGTACATCCGTTCGTTCCTGTCCCGGCGCACGGCGCGGCTGGAGGTCGGCGGAGCGAAGCTGGAGGAGCGCGAGCTGGGCAGCGTGGGGACCCCGCAAGGCTCGGTGATCTCGCCGCTCCTCTTCAATCTAGTCATGATCGAGGTGGCGCGGCGACTGGAGGAGCTCGGGCCGGCCATCAAGTACTGCATCTACGCGGACGACGTGACTATCTGGGCAACGGGCGGCAGCGACGGCGACGTCGAGGCCGGGCTGCAGTCGGCGGTGGACGCCGTGGAGGCCGCGCTCTCGGGCACGGGACTTCGGTGTTCGCCGCAGAAGTCGCAGCTCCTGATCCTGCCCCCGCCCGGTCGGTGGAGGAAGCGGGCCGCCGAGGAGGCGGAACGCACCATCGTGGTTCGTGCCGGCGACGGGGCGCCAATCCCGCACGTCTCGGGCCTTCGGGTCCTGGGCATGTTCGTGGACGCGCACCGGACCAACGGCACGGCGGTCAAGCACATCGTGACCAAGATGGGCATCGCGACGCGCCTGGTGAAGCGGGTGTCTTCCCGCTCGCGAGGCATGCGGGAGGCGAGTCTCCTGCGGCTGCTGCAGGCCTTCGTGGTCAGCCACGCGGCGTACGCGGGGGCCTTTCACCACTGGACCAAGGGGGAGCGGCAGCGCATCGACGCGGCCATCCGCAAGGCCTACACGGGGGCCTTGGGGCTCCTGAACGGCACGAAGACGTCGGCCTTGCTGTCTCTGGGGGTGCACAACACCCTGTCGGAGATTAGCGAGGCGCAACGAGCATCGCAACTGGCGCGCCTGGGCAGCACTGCCGTGGGACGCCGTATCCTGGCACGAGCGGGCCTACAGCCTCCTGACACGGGTGGCTGCGGAGGGCCCACGGCATCATCGGCTGCCGGCGGCGTTTCGGAGGCGGACGAGCTGGTCCCTCTTCGGGACGAGATCGCCAGAAGTTTGATCGTGTACCCGCTCCCGAGGAACGTGGACCCAGAGAGGGATGCCGGCAGACGGGCCGCGCGCGCGCGCGCGCTGGCTCACCAGTACAGCGAGGACGACGGTGCGGTGTTTGTGGACGCGGCCAAGTGCCGTGGGCGACCGTGCACGTTCGTGGCGGTGGCCGCGCGGGCCTCCACCGGTGAACTACTGACGGCGGGCAGCGTGTGCGCCCGGTCGGCGAGCCAGGCAGAGGAGGCGGCGATCGCCTTGGCCCTGGGCCTGCCCGGTGTGCGCACGGTGCTCAGTGACTCAAAGACAGCCATCCGCAACTTTGCTCGCGGCGTGGTGTGTGGTGGCACTGCGCGGCTCCTGGAGTCCTGGCGGACGACGGGGGCTGCAGCGCAGGGGGTCACGAAGACTACGATCATCAAGTGGTTCCCGGCCCACGCGGGCCGGGAGCTGGCACCCGGACTATGCAACCGCAACGAGGAGGCGGACGCTGCGGCCCGTGGTCTCGCCACGTGCCGGGTCGCGACATCCCGTCCGCTGTCGTCATCCCTCGAGGACTGCGGTGAAACAACTGACATCGACGACGACGAAGAAGCGGAGCCCCTCACCGACTACGGCGGGGTGCTTCGTTGGCATCGGGACCAGAGGCGTGCTTTTCCGCTCCCGCACCGGGACCTGTCTCGGGCGGAGGCGGTGAAGCTCAGGCAATTACAGACAGAGACTGTTCTGACGCCGGCGCTCGCGCGGCACGTGTGTCCGGACCTCTACGAGAGTGCTCGGTGCAGTGTGTGTGAACGCGAAACTGCGACCCTGACCCATATCATGTGGGGCTGTGACTGTGCAGTGCGCGACGGTGGGGGGGATAGACAGGACCCACAGGACCCGTACCCACCGGACGTGCGCGAATGCGTGGGCTCTGCGGAGCCCCAACAACAGAGGAGGGCCATCCAGCGGCTCGAGGCGGCTCTGGCTCTGCAAAGGCGAAAGGGGGCCCCGCGCCCGCCCGTCCCTCCCGGCACTCCGCCCTCCCATGCGGGAGGTGGGGGTCGGGGGCCGACGGTGGCGGCCGGGAGCGCTCCGAGTAGCTCGAGCGGACGCCGAGACCAACCGCCTCGGGGTCTAAGCCCGACGCCCTAGGACTTTTGCGACTTAGGGTGGTTAGATAGAGGGGACGCGACCGAGCCCTGCGTGGCCGGGAATCGTGTCCTTTGCACGCCGGATGCCTGAATAAAGTTCCATCTCTCTCTCTTCATCTAATCTGCCGATCTAACTTTCTGCCGCCCCCTGCAACGCTTGCCGTCTCTAGGGATCCACTCTGTTACCCTTAATGACCAAAGGTTATCTTGCCTGCGTCTTACAAGCCCTGCCCACGTCCATTTCTTCTTCTTAATTTCTACAAATATATCCTTAACACGCGTTGGTTCCCTGACCTACTGTGCTCACATCTTGTCCCTTAATGTTACACCTAACATCTTCCGCTCCATTGCCCGCTGAGTCGTTCTCAGTTTAAGTTAAACCCTCTTACTGAGCCCCCAAGTTTCTGCCCCGTAGGTGAGTGCCGGTAAGATGCAGCTGTCATACACTTTCTTCTTTAGGGGCAATGGTAGGCGGCCATTCATTATCTGAGAATGTCTGCCATATGCACTCCACCCCATTCTTATCCTTCGAATTCTCTCTGCCTCGTGGTTGGGATCCGGGGTATCAACTTGGCCTCAGTAGATATATTCGCTTACCCCTTCCACTGCCTCGCCACCTATCTCAAACCGCTGTGCTGCCTCGAGGTTATTGATCATTACTTTAGTTTTGTGCATAATATTTTCAGGCCCATGGTTCTACTTTGTTGGTACAGTGCGCAAAGCATGCTTTGCAATTCGTCCCCCGAGTTACTTAGCAAGGCAACGACATCAGCAAATCTGAGGTTACTGAGGTGTTCTCCATTAACGCTTACTCCCACCTGTTCCCAATCAAACGTTCTGAATACTTCTTGTGAACATGCTGTGAATAACATTAGAGAGATTGTGTCTCCTTGTCTGACGCCCTTCCTTATAGGTATTCTACTGCTTTCCTTATGAAAGATAATGGTAGCTGTGGACCCATTGTAGATATCCACTAGTATTCTTACATAATCCTCATGTACACCCTGGTTTCGTAATGCCTGAATTACTGCTGAGGTTTCCACCGAATCAAATGCTTTCTCATAATCTATGAAGGCTATATATTGAGGTTCAGTATACTCAGCGCACTTCTCTATCACCTGATTGATCGTGTGGATATGGTCCATTGTTGAATAGCCTTTATGGAACCCTGCTTGTCCTTTAGGTTGACTGAAATCTAAGGTTGCGGAAATTCTGTCAGCGATTACCTTGGTAAGTACCTTGTAGACGACTGACAGTAAGCTGATCGACCTGTAAGTTTTCAAGTCCTTCATGTCAACTTTTTTATGGATTAGGATTATGTTCAAGTTCTTCCAAGATTCCGGTGCACTTTGGGTCATTAAGCATTGCGAATACAAGTTTGCCAGTTTTTCAACTACAATTTCTCCGCCATCCTTCAAGAGGTCTGCTGTTATCTGATCCTCACCAGGTGCTTTGCCCCCTTTCATTTCTTTCAAAGCCTTCCTAACTTCTTCGGTCGTTACTGGTGGGATTTCTGTCTCATCTGAACTACTTTCTCGTTCGGCATTATCCTGGATGTCCCGGCTACTGTACAGATCCCTATAGAACTCTTCGGCTACTGTGAAAATTTTATCCCTATTTCTGATGACATTGCCTTGCTTGTCTTTAAAGGGACCCTGCAACACTCTTTGAGCAGTGCATAAACGTGTGCGACGTTTAGATTACACTGCCAGGAATACCTGAGCCAAATATTACACGTGCACGTGAAACAGTGAGCGCGCAAATCGATGTGAAAGATGCGGAAAAACCAACCGCTCTCTCTTCAGTTGTCCTCGTTATGCAACCCCTGACATGGCCTAAGGGAAGTCACATAGGCCATGGCTGCCCGATCGGCTGTCACTGGTCAACTTCGCGGCTAGATTCTCTCATTTCCGTCGTCGTCATCGCTGTGTACGAACCTCTTCTATGCTTGAACCTGTAGGGATTTTGCACTTTCTTTTGTGTTTTGAGTGCGCGCGGAGTTTTAGTGATGAGCTGAATACTTCTCTTTCAACGGAACCATTCGACTACAAACGTTTATTGCTTCAAAAACGCCCTACCAGCCCGAGCGCGCACTTGCGAGCAGGCACCCATGCCTGCTTTTTGTGGCACCAGACCGGAAATAGGCCTCTCCGCGTTGCGGAGAAAAGGAGAAAACTACCCGGCATGTGATATATCGAAGGCCGCCGAAGAGAACGCCGCCAGCCGCCCCCCTCTCCGGGAGAGAGCGCGCAGCTTTCGTCGCGTTGTCCGCGGTCGAGTTGAGAGGGAACAATTATGCGCGATTTCTCATCGCGCGCAGTTTCGTTAATTGTGAACGGATTTTCATAATTCTTGCGGAAGGAGATTTCTGAGACAATAGATTTTATCCCAAAATACATTACTAGTATTCGATGGCAAGTGTTGCAGGGTCCCTTTAAGTGCATACATCTGATTTTTCTCCTCGCCAAGATGCCTCTTCACTGCTTTCAGCCTACCTCTGTTCTTTACAGCGTATTCGAGCCTGTCCATATTATACTTCCGTATGTCAGCTGTCTTACGCTTATTGATTAACTTCGAATGCTGCAGTGGTGGCGCAGAGGTAGAACATCCGCCTAGCGTGCAGAAGGACCGTGGTTCGTGTCCCGGTGCCGGACAATTCCCACGGGATTAAAAAAAATCTGCGTATTGGTGGAATTGCACAAAGGGGCTTGGGGTGCGGCCTGACCCCGGCGACCATTGCCGGCAACGCACTCCCTCACCAGAGCAGGATTGGGCCACCCTGGTGTAGTAACGGCCACAACCTCCCATGAATACGGCAATTAACCCTCGGCCCTCAGTCCCCAGCGGCTCCGAAGCAACTGACCACGGCGGCGGTCAGAGCTGCGACGCAGCAGAGGGGGCTAAGAATCCCTGGATCTGGACAGGCCGCCAATGGAATCTGAACCTGGCAACGTTTAACGCGCGAACCTTATCTAGCGAAGCGAGTCTAGAGGTGTTGTTCGAGGAACTAGAGGGCATTAAATGGGATGTAATAGGGCTTAGCGAGGTTAGGAGGGCAGGCGAAGCATTTACAGTACTGAAAAATGTACACGTCCTATGTTACCGGGGTCTAGAGGACAGAAGAGAACTGGGAGTGGGATTTCTAGTCAATAAAAGCATAGCTGGCAACATCGAAGAATACTATAGCAATAACGAAAGGGCAGCCGGCCTTGTAATTAGGCTGAATAAGAGGTACAAACTCAAGGTGGTACAGGGGTACGCGCCCACATCGAGCCACGACGACGAGGTAGTGGAATGCTTCTATGAAGATGTGGCATCGGCAATGACTAAAGCAAAAACCCAGTATACCGTAGTTATGAGAGACCTCAATGCTAAAGTAGGCAAGAATCGTGCTAGTGACAAGGCAGTTGGGAACTATGGTCTGGGCTGTAGAAATAGCAGGGGGATCTACTAGACTAGCTCGCCGAACGGAATAACCTACGCATAATGAATACTTTATTCTGCAAACAGGAGAGACGGAAGTGGATGCGGAGAAGCCCGAATGGGGAGCATAAAAATGAAATAGACTTCTTATTATGCGATAACCCTGGTGTCGTGAAGCATGGGGAAGTGCTCGGAAGGGTAAGGTGTAGTGACAACCGTATGGTAAGATCTCGAATTAGGCTAGATCTGCGGAGGGACCATAACAAGCTAGTACGAAAGAAGCCTATTAATGAACTAACAGTAAGATGTAAAGTAGAAGAATTCAGGATCGCGCTGTAGAACCTATATTCATCTCTTACCGAGGGAACAGAGTTTACGACACAGGAAGCCAGCGATAACCTTATACGCATTATCACGGAGTGTGCAGTAGATGTCGGGGCACGATGGCCAGACAGGATACTGGTAAACATTCCCAGGACATGAAAGATCTAATTAAGAAACGGCAACCATGACAATCTCCACCCCAGCTGACAGAGTAGAACTAGATGACCACCATTGTGGCTCAAATGACGAGTGGGAAAAACATGAAGGGCGAGCGCGCGGAATGCAACCCTTATCAACGTCAGGCAGCTAAGGCGAAACAGCAAAATGATTAGACTTATCTGTTCACCATGGCCAACGGCGGCATTAAAGTGCACGCTAGCGCGCCCTCACACGAGCAAAAGAACTTTCCGCAAACCCACATTGCTCCTTTCACAAAAGGTCCGCGCCAACACAGCAATCGCGCTATCGAGTTCAGTAACATCACAAGTTCTCGCAATCACGGTAGGTCGTTTTCAGACCATTGTGGGAAACCCAGAGTCCTGGTGCGTTCCCCATTCCTCACCGCGCGCAGCCGAGGCGAGGGGGGAAGACTCCCTCTCTCCCCTCGGCAGATGCGTCGCTCGCGCCGCGGCGCTGGCGTGTCGTGGCGCGGCGATCGTTGTCACGTGACCGGTTCTTCGGGGCCCCGGTGGGCCGGTCTCGGCGCGCGGGACGATGGAAGGATCTCTTGGGTCCCAACGGGCAACGAGGAGAGACGTGAGTACCGGAGATCCGGCTTCCCCCACCTTCTTTTGTCTACCCCCTTGCGCCTGTCTCCTGATCCTCGCCGGACGGCTGGGTCGGGACGAGCGAGAGTCGGCTACGTTATTGGTGGCACGCCAATAAACGAGTGTTTGGCCGTTTCGCTGTTTGTGTGTTCCTTGCTGCTCTCTGCCGCTACGCCGGCCGGCGGTCCGTGGCGGAGTTCAGCCGAGCTAGCCTTGCGGCCGGAACCCTGGTCCCCACATTTTTGGCGCACCAACGTGGTACTCGTCTTCAGTCGAATTCGAGGTTCCCTAGCTCGAAAGGAACATGTCACACGACTATGAGTTGGCGGATTTGATGCTGTTGGCCGACCTTTGTGGTCATGCCCGTTAGCCCCCGCGATGCCCTGCATCAACAGCGTCCTCCGCAGCCGCCGACGCGGCTCGGGTCCCCCTTCTCCACGGCCCTTACGCAACCGCAGCCGCGGCTTGCGCAGCAACGGGAATCCCGGAAGGCTCCGGATTCCACGAGCGCTCTTCGTCAGGCGACGCCGCGCGTTCATACTCCAGGTGCCGGGCCTACGCAGACGCGGAAGCCCCAAACAGCGCGCCTCTCGTGCCAGTCGGCTCGCAGATGCCCGTAAGCGGAGGAATGTCTGCCGACGCAGGTTCCATCGCGAACGCTCTCGCAAGCGCTATGCAGCAGGCGTTGCAGGCGGCGCGCTCACCCGAGCCCAGGGTGCAGCTACAGGTGCCGACGTACAGCGGTTACGGCGATCAGTCGAGCGCCAACGCTTTCCTGCTGGCTTTGAGCCGTTACGAGCAGGCGACCGGCATCAGCGAGAGCGCGGTGCTGCGCAGAGTCCTGCCCGCAGCCCTAGTCGACCAGGCCGCCCGGTGGTATCGGATGATAGGCCATACGGCGCGCACGATGGACGACTTTCGAACGATGTTCAGGGAAGAATTCCTGCCCATCGACTACCTACCAAGAATGCGTAGGGAGTTGGAAATGCGCACCCAAGCCCCGGATGTATCGCTCGTCGAGTACGTTCGTGCGATGCAAGAACTTTACGAGTACGCCGACCCAAATGCCCCGACTCCGGAGCGGGTCGATCGAGTCGTCAGGCAATGCCACCCCACCTTTGCCTTGTACTTGAGGAACTGCAGTTGTAGGGACCTCAACGAGCTGGCGGCCGAAGCTCGCCGCGTGCAAGCAGCAGTCGCGGCTGCACGCGCGTATCGGCCACCGCCGCCTATGGTGGAAAGACTGGAACCAAGCTGTGCTTGGCGCGGCGTTACGGGCAGCGGACGGGCCGAGCCCGGCTCTACGTTGATACCCAGCCAGCGAGAGACGCTCTATCTTGGGGCCAGAGCCCTGGACCCCTACTCGTATGGGTTGCGATGCGCGGAGGCGATACGGCCGGATTCCCTGCCAGCCCCACGCGCAGAGCACAGAGCAAACCGGTTGGACGATCGGCCGGCGAACGCGCGCCCAGTCGGGCGTCCCTACACGGGATCGGCGCTGCCGCAGTTGCCTGCACCCGCTCACAACTCGCTCCCGGAGAACCGTATGCGGCCAGCCGGTCGCGGAGCGCCCGAGCAGCCTCAATCATCGCGTCACGCAGCACGGAGCCCCGTCCGCTGCTACAAATGTCGCCAGGCCGGTCACATTGCGCGATTCTGCCCAGTCGAGCAGGGAAACGGGCTCAGCCGTCGGTGAGCCCACCGGCGGCGGATCGAAGCGCCCGAGAGGCAAGCATCGCCACCGCTCCCGCCGCGTACAGAGTCGGAGTCCCGACAAATGTGCCGGCGCCCTTTCTCGGCCTCGCCGTCGCGGGGCGAGAGTTTAAGGCCCTGCTGGACACCGGGGCAAGCACTTCATTAATAGCGGACGAGGCCGTTTCCCATCTCGAGCGCAAAGCCATTCGGCTGCGCGCGCGGAAGTTGCCGCTTCAGCTGGCGTGTGGTGATGCAACATCAGGCGGTGACGTACGCCTCGTCGTGCGCTGGGGCCAGCGTGTGCGGCGAATGCGTTTGGTTCACTTGCCCGGACTCACGGTCCCAGTCATTTTGGGAAGAGACTTCATGTCCAAGACTGGACTTGTCGTCGACATCGGCAACGGAGGCTATCGGGAGAACCCGTTTTCGCCGCTCAAACCGTTCGCCGAGCCGCCGCTCGCAACGAGGCCGCTATGCGAGCAGATGGGGAGAGACTTCATGCCCAAGACTGGGCCTGTCGTCGACACGGGCAACGGAGGCAATCGGGGGAACCCGCTTTCGCGGCTCAAATCGTTCGCCGAGCCGCCGTTTGCAGCGAGACCGCTGAGCATGCAGGCGGCCGAAACGTCCCACTCCCCCGCGCCGAGAGAAGCAGTCGTTTCTGGCGCAGCCGGTAGCCGGCGCGCGCAGCAACCCCGGAGTCCGGAGCCCGGTCGTTGTTGCCGCCGCGGCTGATTTCTCCTGCGCCGCACGCTCTCCATCCCGTGGCCGGGACGAGAAATTGCGCGCGCTCCTAGCAGACGCTAGCGAGCTGACAGCGGCGCAGCGTGACCGCGTCTTGTCGTTGTTAGGCGACTTCGGCGAGATATTCACTGAGCAAGCAGGCTGCAACAAGTTGGTGCAGCACTGCATAGACACCGGCGATGCTCAACCATGAAAATGCAACCCCCGTCCCGTCAGCCCCGCCAAACGGCAGGCAACTGATGAGGCGCTGGAGGAACTGCTGAAAGCAGGCATTATCCGCCGCTCGACGAGTCCTTGGGGGTTCCCAGTGGTGCTCGTTCGAAAGAAAGACGGTAGTTGGCGTTTATGCGTGGACTACCGGCGGCTGAATGCGGTCACGAAAAAGGATGCGTACCCCTTCCCGAGCGTAGGCGAGATCGTCGCGAATCTTGGTGGCGCGAAGTATTTCTCTATACTGGACGCCAGCAAGGGGTACCTTCAGGTCGAGATGCGTCCCGGCGATGAATGCAAGACTGCGTTCACTTGCCATCGGGGGCTGTACGAGTTCGTACGCATGCCCTTCGGTTTGTGTGGGAGTCCCAGCACATTCCAACGCTTGATCGACCGGGTGCTCGGCGAGGCAAAGTGGCAGCACGCCCTCGCCTATTTAGACGACATCGTCGTCTACTCCCGCACCTTAGAAGAGCACCTCTGCCACCTGAAAGACGTCCTAGGAAAACTCCGGGCGGCTGGCATCACCATCAATCCTGCCAAGGCGCAAATATGCAGCGCTCAGGTGAGCCTGCTCGGCTATCGGATTGAAACGCGGACAGGCGTCCCCCGATCCCGAGAAACTTCGGGCGATCTTGGAGTTTCCCACGCCGAAGGATGTCGCCGGAGTCCGGCGCTGCCTAGGGATGATCGGCTACTACTGCCAGTTTATCCCCGCTTGCGTGCGCCTGCAAGCACCCTTGACAAGACTGTTGAGGAAATCCGCCCCTTGGGAGTGGGGGGAGGAGCAGGAACGCAGCCTACGCCAGCTGGCGGAAGCTGTCGCAGACACTGCATCGCTGAAACTGCCGGATCTGAACAGGCCGTTCGTTATCCAGACGGATGCGAGTGACCTCGGCGTAGGGGCAGTTCTCCTCCAGGCGGACGGAGTACAACTGCGACCCGTGGCTTTTGCGAGCCGTGCGCTGACACCAGCAGAGCGAAACTACTCGGTCACCGAGAAGGAGTGTCTGGCCATAATCTGCGCACTTCGCAAGTTTGAGATGTACGTAGAGGGGGTCAAATTCACGATCGAGACCGATCACATGGCCCTGACATGGCTTTCCCGCCTCCGCGAGCCCTGCGGGAGGCTCGCGCGATGGGCCCTGACATTGCAACGCTTCGAGTACGAAGTACGCTATCGCAAAGGCGCCTCGAACGTGGTTGCCGACGCGCTGTCACGGGCGCCGGTAAACGACACCCAACCGGCCGGAGAAGCCGAGGAGGATGCGGAGAACCAGCAAACTCTCTCGGCGCGGGAGGAGCGCGATGCGCGGGACTCCCCGTGCACCGAACGCTCAGCGCACGTGCACTCGTCGGGGGAAGACTTCCTCTCGAGGTTGCGTTCAGTCGGGAGGAGCTACTCGAGGCTCAGCAGGAGGACTTGTTTTGTCGGGAGGTGATCGCCAGTCTTAGTGAAGAGACGGACCCTCAGGCAAATCGAACACCGGAGAATGACGGGCGCCGGGAAGCTGCTGGTATTGCAGCTGGCGCGAGCTCTAATGCAGCTGGTATTGCTGCGAGTGAGCTGGAGAGTTACCTGCTTGACGCCGACGGGGCTCTGCTGAAGTACGTGCCCGGCAAAAACGACTCAGACGAGTGTTTTAAGGCCGTGATCCCGCGCAAGCTCAGGTGTGCTGTTTTGCAGCACTACCACGACGCAGACGGTCACGGTAGCGCGCCAAAGACATGGCGGAAGCTTTGTCGGTATGCTACCTGGCCCGGCATGAAGGCACAAGTATGTAGTTACGTACGCACATGCCACGTCTGCCAAGAGCGCAAACCGCGAGGCGGTAAGGCGCCGGGCTTGCTACAGCCTATCGTGAGCACAAAGCCTTGGGAGATCCTGGCGTGCGATCTGATGGGCCCGCTGCCGCGCAGCAAGAGAGGGTACAAGTTTGTACTCGTGGTGACATGCCACTTCAGTGGGATCGCTGAACTCTATCCGCTGCGCAAAGCGACAGCACAGGAGATCCTGCAAAAGCTGTCCGAAGTGTTCTGTCGCTACGGATTCCCGGAGCGGCTGATTACCGACAACGCCACGTATTTCACATCAAGACTGTTTCGTGAAGCGTGTGCGGCCATGGGTGTCAGGCAGCAAACAACATCGTGCTATCATCCCCAGTCGAACGTGACGGAGCGCCGCAATCGTGACGTGAAGCCACTGCTCGGAGCATATGCCAGACGGCAAAAACACTGGGACGAGCACTTGAGCTCAATCTCCTTCGCTCTGCGCACAAGCGTGAATCGCTGTACGGGTTTCACGCCAGCGTTCCTGATGTTCGGCAGAGAGCTGAACACGCCGACGGATACGGTTCTGGCCCGACGGCCGAACGGAGTCCCCGCGAAAGCAGCAGACGCGGCTTACGCACGGCGCTTGCGCGAGCGGTTGGCGGACGCCATCAAGGAGGCAAACCGCAGTCGCGGTAAGGCCAGGGCCGACCAGAAGGCGGCCTATGACCGAGCTCATCGAGACGTGGCGTACCAGGTGGGCGACACTGTCTTGAAACGGAAGCACGCGCTAAGCGACGCTAGCGCGGGGTTCGCGGCCGGTCTCGCACCCCGATGGGTCGGACCGTTCGTGGTCGCTGAGAAGTTCTCGCGGCTAAATTACAAGCTGAGAGACCCGATTTCGGGTCGAATCAGCGGCCCCATTCACGTGGGCGAGCTGAAGCAGTACTTTCGGAGGGAAGATACTGCCGACGCTCCAACCTCGGGCGCGCGAGACCGCGAGCTCGAGGGAGGCGCGGAGGGAAGACTCCCGACGCACCGCTACAACACCCGCCATCGGCGAGACCGCTGACTGGGCGAGGTGGCAGCTCCGGCGGGCTGAGACCAGCACGCCCGAGGGGAGATGCGCCGCTTCCTCGGACGACGATAGATGGCGCACCCTGAACGTGGCCCCCCAAAAGTTCCCTAGCGGAGGTTCGAGTGGCCATCGTCATTGGGCGGCCGCTCCCGCGGGCCCTTTCGCATCCTGCCGGCACCCAGGCAGCATGTCGTCCCCCGCTCGTTCCGAGGCCTCCGGCGGCCAGCGCCGTCATGGGCGCGCACCTCACCACGGCGAGCGACGAGGCGCGGGCGGCCCGCGGCGGCACGGCCCGCGGCGGTACGGGAGAGCACCTGCGGCCCCGGCGCCCTACCTGAACGAGCCCCGACCGGCACGGCGGGACCTGCACGGCGGCCTGCCGCCGCCGGCGGCGGAGATTCGGCAGCCGCGGCCGCCTCGCACGGTGGCGACCTGGGTCTCCCAGGCGGGCAACGAGCCGCTGCGCGGATACGTCTCGGCGGCGGCCTGGAGCGGCCAGGTGCGGTGCGAGGTGGGCCTGCCGCTGGACCGGGTGCCCCAGGTGTTCCGGGGCCGAACGCTGGTGGACCACGGCGCCGCGTTCCCGGGCCCGGGGGCCCGCTACTGCGCCATTTGCGGCCTCCTCGTGGTGGCGGCCGAGTACCACGAGACGTCGGAGCGGCACCAGGCCGCCGTGGAGGCCGCCAAGGCGGCCAGGGCGGCGGCGGCGGGACTACGGCGTGCACCGGCTGCGGCTTCGGCGGCCGCCGCACTCGACGTGGACACCGTGCGGGCCCGCATGCGGGCCGATCCGGCGTTTGCGGCCGACATTTTGGCTCCGGCGGCCGCGGAGGCGGGCGGTCCTGCCGGCTTCATGGCGGCGGTGGCAGCGGTGTCGGCCGGCGACCGGGGACAGGGAGGTGCTTTCGCTGCCGGGGTGGCGTCGCCGTCGGCCGGGGCCGCGGAATCGAGCCCCATGGATGCTGATGGTCCAGTTGGCTGGGGCGCGGCCGTCGACCTCCTGGGCCCGGCGGCGGAGCCTCTAGTCGCCGGGTTCGCTCCCCCGCCGGCGGAGCCGAACCTCGCCACGCAAGATTCGGCGGCCTTCCTGAAGATGTTGGACGATTTCTCGCGGCGCTAGGCGGTGAGACCACCGCCGGCCGGAACCCTCGGGTCCGAGGGGCTTCGGTCAAAGGGGGGAGGGATGTGGGTAACCCAGAGTCCTGGTGCGTTCCCCATTCCTCACCGCGCGCAGCCGAGGCGAGGGGGGAAGACTCCCTCTCTCCCCTCGGCAGATGCGTCGCTCGCGCCGCGGCGCTGGCGTGTCGTGGCGCGGCGATCGTTGTCACGTGACCGGTTCTTCGGGGCCCCGGTGGGCCGGTCTCGGCGCGCGGGACGATGGAAGGATCTCTTGGGTCCCAGCGGGCAACGAGGAGAGACGTGAGTACCGGAGATCCGGCTTCCCCCACCTTCCTTTGTCTACCCCCTTGCGCCTGTCTCCTGATCCTCACCGGACGGCTGGGTCGGGACGAGCGAGAGTCGGCTACGTTATTGGTGGCACGCCAATAAACGAGTGTTTGGCCGTTTCGCTGTGTTTGTGTGTTCCTTGCTGCTCTCTGCCGCTACGCCGGCCGGCGGTCCGTGGCGGAGTTCAGCCGAGCTAGCCTTGCGGCCGGAACCCTGGTCCCCACACCATAATCCAGCCCATTGATTGATCTCATTGGTTGATTGCAAGGTTTAACGCAGGCGATGAGGCACGCCGTAGTGGAGGTCTCCGGAATAATTTTCACCACCTGGGGATCTTTACCGTGCACCGAAATCTCGTACACATGGGCGATCTTGCTTTTCGCCACCATCAGAAAAGCGGCCGCCGTTCCCGTGAACCGAACCCGCGAACTCGTGCTCAGCAGCATAACCGTAATCCGTCACAAAAATCACAACTGAAACCAAACGTTTTGCCCACAAAGTACGTTGAAGGCCGTCAGTAGTTAGGACTCATGGTTTAAAAACGGGTGCGATGACGCCGTCGCTTCTTCAACCGTTCAGCCGCCACACTGTGTTCCGAAAAAGGCTATTGTAATGCGAGTTTCGTTTAAACAGTGTGCCAGGTTCGTGCCCTAAAAGAGAACTCTATGATAGCTGACCCTTACCACGCTAGGTTAATGAAAGAAGCTTTGAGCGCAGTGTGAAAAACGCCATACCTAAAAACAGGGAAATTTGAAAATCGGGATATGCGACGTCTCATGCCACGCAGACCTTTCTCATTGGAAATGTACGGCTTAGAAGGTACCGAGTGTTGCTCTGCTGAAAGGAACGCGAAGAATTTCGCCTACGCACACCAGATACATATTTCGAGCGAATGTGAAGGCGCACAGTGAGAGGCTTTAGTCATACTCAAGAGCGCATCCTTGGGTATCGGCCTCATCCTTCGTGTGCTCCAGCGCATTGATGCTAGAAGGAGGTTTAAAGGGCATAGACACCTGGCTCCCGTGTTATCTTTAGCATGAACCTGCCTATGTGCAAGGCCGGATTAAGGTAGACACTATTGGGAGCTCAGGGCTGCTTCCCCGGGCCCCCAACTTTCCTGGGCCTTCGTCGACAACTTAAAAAAGAGATTTCGCCGAGCGCGCTTGCTGCACACGTTGATATCGAAGACGGACTGCCAGTAACTCGAACTCAACTTAATGCGCAAGCTAACTTACCGGCGGCAGGTAGGCACAAGGAGGTAGCCTCGCACCATATGGTTGACAGCCTCGGTGTTCATTTAAAAGAAAGACCGAGTCGTCCCTGTACTTTTGTGTACAGGGAGTGCCGGTGCAGTGATTTCAGTACAAGAGCCTTGTGGCTGAAATGTCAGCCTACTGACGTATTCGGTGTATTGGCGTACGTATTCTAGGTGCAAGATACTTCAGTTTTGTACCGTATTGAAAAAAGAGGGAGTGAAGCAGAATGTGTTTCTCTCCCCTCGGTTCTTTGATTCACGAGGGATTTGATCCACTGCTTCGTTCCCCTGAAGTGCCTCATACTCCGTGCCCACGTTAGTCTTCGGTTGGAGCCACCGTCCGTGGTATTTTTTCGATGGTGTATCCTTGGTATCAAACTTTCGAGTTCTCCGTAATAATGCGGAGCTTTTTCTTTCCTGCTTGTCCATGGGGTACAGCGAGAGCGATTGTCGTTGCATTTGCTGATGTTGGGTTTGTGTTTCTCACTGGGACGTGGTTTTAGGTTTGGGGTTTCAGTCGATTGTGACTGCCAATCTTTCTGGCCGTTCCTCTGTGCACTGAGGCGTCCACGCTTCGGTTTTTATTCTATTTTTGGATTGTTAATGATAGTTTTGTTTATTAGTATATTGTTACGGGGCAGAAGAACGGAAATACAATGCATTCACATTAATTACAATGAAAAACAAGTACAGCGAGAGAGCACAGAGACCGGTAGCTGGAATCTTCGACCTCTTCTAAAATTCAGACCAAACAGCTCATAGCCGTAGCTGACCTCATCCTCTTCACTCAACTGTGAAGATTTCTGTATCGTGTTCAGGCGAGCCGTAGCGAGCGCGCGTGCGCAGGCAGTCCACTGCGCACGCTATCTGTTTCCCTGTCTCTGCATTGCACTGTATAAAACGAGCGCACAGTAAACCAACGGGGGTTCTTCGCTGGGACACGGCTGGCATCGGTTCCTGATCAGCACGAAACATGGGGTCAGAAGTGGCCATGGTCGATTCTCGGCATTGAAAGACGATACCACGGCCACGGCGGAACCGGACAGAAGCGGTATGGAAGTTTTGTTGAAACCGCCCGAGCATCTGCGGCTGAATGGCGATATTAACAAGAATTGGTGCCTGGTCAAGCAAACGTTTGAGCTGTTTTTGACTGCTTCAGCGACAGCGGCACCCAAGGAAACGCCAACGCCGAGTCCCACCAAGCTTCCCCGCACGGGGCACCTTGATCAATCTTGGTGACGGTGTTGGCGACACCGCGGACCCCGAGCCCCCCTACTCACGCTGTAACCGACCGTGGTAATGAGTTTTAAGGTGAAGGGTAGAAACCTCAAACGGTGGCCGTCGGAGCCCAGGTCAAGCTCCGGCGGATGGGCTCCCTGTCTGTTTACCAGGCAGGGAGCTCCGGGACCTCCTCAGCTATCAGGGTAAGGCTGCGGAAGTAAGTACCCCTGTCCCCTGCTTCTATACATGCTGTATGGTATTTTGAAACCACCCCTCCAAACGTGATCGGTCCCTGAAAAGGGGCCGCACCGAAGTATCTTTTCCTCCGTTGCAATAAATCTCGCTCCCAAATCCCGATAATTTCTCGCGCATTCTGATAATGGAGTCTCTTGATAAGAGAAAACCAATCACTTCCCAGTCCGTGTTTCTAATCTCGAAGTATCTTGAAAGCCTTGTCGGAAAGTCGTACAAGGCTAAGAAACTGAAAACTGGAGAACTTTTGATTGAGGTAGACAACAAACAGCAGTCCGCAAACCTCCTTTCACAAACGCGCATGGTCAATGTTGACATCAAGATCATGCCTCATCGCAGCCTTAATAGCTGCCAAGGCGTGATCTCTAATCCAGATCTTATAAGTGAAACTGAAGCCAATCTGCTCGAGGGTCTCCGTGATCAGGGCGTGACGGCAGTGAGGCGAATAACCATACGCCGAAACGATCAATTCATACCTACCAAACACATCATCTTGACGTTTGACCGCTCAACACTTCCTGAGTCGGTCAACGCAGGCTTCGTGAGATATCCGGTCCGACCATACGTGCCGAATCCACGATGCTGCTATAAGTGTCAGCGGTTTGGCCACGGCACAAACTCTTGTCGTGGGAAACTGACGTGCCCAAATGTGCAGCACAAGATCATCCAACCGATAATTGTGAATCTGAGCACTTCACCTGCCCGAACTGCCAGGGACCGCATGCTGCCTATTCCAGAAGTTGTGAGAAGTTTAAACAAGAGAAACAGATTATTGCCTTGAAAGTAAACGAGAACAGCACCTTCCCAGAGGCGCAAAAGAGGTTCGCCTCTTTCCCTCTGGGGAGGTACGCCGACGCAGCTCGCCGGGAGGCGGAGCGGCGCCTGGTCTCGGCGGGGACCCAGTACCGCGAGTCGGACTTGGTCCCGCCTCCGCCCCCCCCCCCCTGGGTTGCCTCAGGCAGCCCAACCCGCCTCCGCACCGCTCGCCGAGCCAGCAGCGGCTGTGGTGGCGTCCACGTCCGGTGGGGATGCTGCTGCATCCACTGTTTCCTCCTCTCCACCGGCCCGAAGCACACGCGAGCGCCCGGAGGAGATGGAGAAGGAGGAAACCGCAGCATTTCCCACCCTCGCTGCACCGCCTGTGCCACCCGGGGCGCTCCTGACGCCCTCGGCGGTCGCGTCTGCAACCAAGGACACCGGGAAGGGTGCCAAGTCCAAGCGGTCTGGTCCGCTGGGTACGCTTTCCAAATCTGATGACGAGGTGGATGTGGGATCTTTCCTGTCTGTCTTGCAGCAGAAGGAGCGAGTCCCTCCATGGAAACCTCCAGAGAAGGTAAAAAAACCCTTCCAAGAGTGCAAGCCCCGAAAGACCCTACATAAACAGTCACACTCCAGTAGCTCTAACACATCATAATGGGAAGAGAAAACATAGTTCTGTGGAACTGCAGAGGCCTTCTGAATAATCTCCACGACGTGTATGAGAGGTTTTGCATCCCAATCAGCCAAGTTTGATGTGTGTCCAAGAAACAAATTTAAATTCTAATCAATCAAATTTCTTAAATAGCTATATCGTGTTCAGAAAGGATAGGGTTGGCTGCACACACTCTTCGGTCGGTGTAGCCATAATAGCCCGGAAATCCCTAGCATGCCACCCTATCCCTCTCAACACCGTGCTTGAGGCGGTAGCAATACGCACAATAATTTTTAATAGGTTGATAACGGTATGGTCCATATACATTCGTCCTGATTATGCACTTTCGAGCTCGGACTTCGAGGCGCTGGTCGACCAGCTGCCCGAACCGCACGTTTTAACAGGCGACCTTAATGCACACAACTTTCTTTGGGGCTTCTCCAGAACGGATGCCCGAGGTCACCTGATAAAGAAATCTCTTATATCTTCAGGAGCATGCCTCTTGAACAAAAATAAGCCCACATACCATTACTTAGGACACAACACACACTCATATCTTGACCTGGCTATTGGCTCCGCAGTTCTCTTTCCTCTTCTTGAGTGGGATGTGGGCACTGACCCATATGGTAGTGACCACTCCCCACTTCACTAACATATATAGGTAAAGGCCGAAGCAGTCCATCTTCCCATAATAGGTTCAATGAAGCACGAGCTAACTGGAACACATTTACAGAGACATCGAAACTACACCACACATCTATAGGACACCTACACGTTGAAGAAGCTACCCAACTCCTCACGGCACACATCCTCGACCCCGCCGAAAAGTCCATTCCCCACGCCTCTGGAGCCCCTCGCAACCAGCAGAGGCCGTGGTGGAATGAGGACTGTAGGCGGGCACGAGAGGCCCAGAACAAGCCGTGGGGTATCCTCCGTCGGTACCCCACGTCGAGTAACCTCCTCTTGTTCAAACGGGCCAAGGCATTCGGAAAACGTGTGCGCCGTGAGGCAAAAAGCGATAGTTGGCGTACATTCATAACATCAATTAACTCCTACACAGACACACAGAAAGTATGGACATGAATACGCAAACTAAAAGGACAACAGACACACAGCCTTCCCCTGGTTAGTACAACAGGGGACACACTGGAAGGCCAGGCTAACACACTTACACAACACTTCGAACACGTGTCCAGTTCAGCACACTACGTAAACACTTTCATGAAACACAAAACGTCTGGAGAAAAGACGTCCCTGCGTGATAACTACAAGTCGCACACTTCTTACAACTCTCCTTTTTCAATTCATGAGCTAAAGTCAGCCCTGACCACACGTCAGCCTTCAGCTCCAGGTCCAGACAAAATCACATACACCATGATACAACACCTACACTCAGACACCCTTGAAACACTCCTACATCTATACAACAACGTATGGCTTGCGGGGCACATTCCTCGCTCTTGGAGGGAGGCCATTGTAGTGGCTTTCCTGAAAGAAGGGAAGGACCCTTCCTCTCCTTCCAGTTACCGGCCCATTGCTTTGACAAGCTGCCTGTGCAAGCTCCTCGAGAAGATGATAAACCGTAGGCCCGTGTACTTTATTGAGTACAATGGTCTTCTCGAGAGCTGCCAGGCAGGCTTCCGGGCAGGGCGGTCCACAAACGATCAATTAGTTGCACTGGAATCTTACATTAAGGATGCCTTTATACACAGACAGTACTGCATGACCATATTTTTTGATATCTAGAAAGCTTACGATATGGCATGGCGTTATGGCATTCTTGCAGACCTAAAATGCTATGCTGTAACAGGTAACATGCTGAATACTCTTTCCAGTTACCTGTCTGAACGAACATTTCGTGTCAGTGTCGGTTCGGCACTTTCAAACGTTCACGTGCAGGAGAATGGCGTGCCTCAAGGTGGCGTATTGAGCTGCACCTTGTTTATAGTTAAGATGAACTCTCTCCGAAATGCACTGCCGCCAACTATATCCTGCTTGATGTATGTGGATGACGTTCAAATATCTTTCAAATCATGTAACATATCCATTTGTGAACGTCAGGTCCAGCTTGGGGTAAACAAATTTTCTCGCTGGGCAGATGAAAATGGATTTAAACTTAATCCCACAAAAAGTACCTGTGTCGTATTCTCAAGGAGACGTGGAGTAAGGCCCGATCCTGAAATAAACCTCAATGGTGACCCAATCCCTGTTAAAAAGGAACATAAGTTTTTGGGTGTGGTGATGGATGAAAAACTCACATGCTTATCTCACATCAAACAACTCAAACAGAAATGTCTAAAAACAATGAATATTTTGAAAGTCCTGTCTCACCAATCATACGGTGCAGATAAACAACTCCTGCTGCGCCTTTATACCGCTTTGGTAGGGTCTCGTTAGGATTACGGTAGTGTTGCCTACGGGTCGGCTACAAAAACAGCGCTAAAAATGCTCGACCGAGTGCTGCACCTGGGGCTTCGCCTCTCGTGTGGTGCTTTCCGTACAAGCCCTGTCCAAAGCTTGTATATGGAGTGTGACAAGTGGTGCCTGGAGTACCAGCGAATTTATGTTGATCTTTTATATGCTTGTAAAATATAATCAATCGACAACCATCTTTTTAAACTTGTTTTTATGGATACATCCACGTCAAAGGTGTTTTTAAATCGCCCATCTCTGTCTCTACCTTTCTCATTTAGGGTGAGAAGGGAAGCTTCTGAACTGTCAGTCACCTTTCTGGACACGTTCAGAACATCTACCATTGACTTTATAGCCCCGTGGCAATTTCGCCCTGTATCGTGTGACCTGTCGTTTACACAATTACAGAAAAGCAGGGTACCACAAATCGCGATTTCACAACAATTTCAGTATCTGCAGCGAAAATACCAGGCTGCAGAATTTTTTAGTGATGCATCGAAAACTTCCATCGCGGTGTCGTGTGCTGCGCACGGACCCAACTTTACAGCCTCTACATCGATGCATGTAAATTCGAGCATCTTCACGGCGGAAGCGTATGGCATTTTTCTTGTTGCTGGTCATATGGTTCAACATCACATTCAAAAGTCCATCATCTACACAGATTCACTCAGCGTTGTACGTGCATTATCATCCCAAAAGCGTTCTAAAAATCACGTCGTAAATCTAGTTTTTAAGACATTAATGTCAGCGTACGCAAAAATCTCAAAGTGATTGTATGTTGGGTACCGGGTCACTTTAGGGTTGCAGGAAATGAGACCGCGGACCAAATGGCCTCCGCTGCGGCACACACGAACACAGTGCACATTACAAAAATACCGTACACCGACCTCAATCCATACGTAAGAGAACAGCTTCGCAGAACCTGGCAAGTCGACTGGAGTAAACAGGCAGACAACACGTTACACCTAATAAAACCACACCTAGGACCATACACTACTGACTCACACAACAGATTCATCGAAGTTGCCCTAGCTAGATTGCGGATAGGCCACACACACGCAACCCACTCCCATCTGCTCACTGGTTCTCCAAATCCCTTCTGTAGCAGGGGTGGGGAGGGCCTATCTGTAATTCATATTCTCATTACATGCAGAGCACTCCACAGAACAAGACGCAAACATTTCCCGCGACTATACAGACAACACATCCCACTACACCCAGCACTGTTTTTAACGGATGATCCCATGATCCCTCTACAACGCACTTTTACGTTTCTTAGCGAAATCAAATTTTTACAGCTTATTTCCTATCACGCGTAATTCTTGCACATACTTTCATGCCCTGCACTATCACACCCTGGCCTTTTACGCCAGCCATCCTCACTGTCTTACTCATTTTACTATTTTATTCTCTGCTTTTGTTGAGCAGTCTTAGAGTTTACATCTTCAACCGCCATACATAACAATTGTTTTGGCGCTCTTTTTGTCCTAGTTGGTCTTGAGCCACAAACATCCAACCATCATCATCAACCCACCAAGCTTGCGCTGCTGCTCAGCATAGCCGGCGACGCCTCTCTCGATGTGTACAACAACTTCTGCTTCGAACAAGTTGAGGGCCGGAATGATTACGCCACAGTAATCAAGAAGTTGGACGAGCATTTTGCCGAGCAGCTAAATGAAGTGCATGAGCGCTACGTGTTTCGTCAATGAGTTCAAAGCGAAGGCGAGCCTACGGAACACTTTCTGAGTGAGAGACGTGAGAAAGCTGGCGCAGTCCTGAAACTTTGGCACAATGACAGAATCAATTATTAGGGATCAGCTTGTGTTCGGAACAAAATGTGACAAAGTACGCGAAAAGCTTCTTCGTGACAACAAGCTGCAAGCTGACTCTTGCGACAGCAGAACAGCTATGCAAAGCTGCCAAAGTCTCCGCCGCCCGAAACGACATATGGACTCGAGAGCGACACGTCGACCCAGTTAAGGCGAGGTCTAGAGGCGCTGACCAACCCCGTGAGTTTAAGTGCCCGATATGTGGGCGAGTGCATGGCTCTCGGAAATGCCCAGCATTTGGACGCGCATGTAAAAAATGCGGGGAAAAAATCACTTTGCCGTCCCTTGCAAAACCACCAAGCAGGTCGCTCAAGTTGAGGACAGCGACGAAGATTTTCAGATTCTCGAAGTATCCGTAGATGCTGTTTTGCAGCAAAAAGACTGGATCGCCCAAGCACATGTCGGCCATCACGTACTGCACCTGAAGGTCGACACTGGCGCCCAAGAAAATTTGCTCCCGTACAGCATGTACAAAATAATTGGAGCCCAGTTCGCTATTAAGGGCCGGCAACTCGGTTCTACGTACGTATGACGGAGGAATCATCAAACACATGGGTATTGTCACTGTAAAACTGGCACTCTCCACCAACACAGCTGACATCGATTTCTTTGTCGTCAAGAAAGGACGTCAAGCGCTGTTGGGACTACACGCAAGTGAGCTGCTCGGCTTGTTCTCACGCTCTGTGAACGCAGTGTCTACGAATACAAGTGAGCAAGTCGTCAAACAGTTCCAAGAAGTTTTCAGCGGCACGGGATGCCTTCAACGGCAATACCGGATGGTGTTGCGGGACGACTGCGTTCCTGTCATCCAGACAGCTCGACGAGTGCCCCTGGCACTACAAGGGCCCCTCAAACAGAAACTCGACCGCATGGAAAAGGCAGGCATCATGGTCAAGGTACAAGAGCTTACGGACTGGGTGAGTCCTTTGTAATTGCCAGGAAAAGGGATGGCAAATTGAGAGTGTGCATGGACCCCAGAAAAATTGATTACCGTAAAATCCTGAGAGATTCCCCAGCCCCGAAAGATAACCCATCCCTGTTTTTGGCAAGATTTTCAGTTTTTTTCAAAAACACCGAAAGATAACCCACCCCTGACAATAGCCGGGGATGACGCCCGCGGAAACGAGGTTAGCTAGCATAGGTAGGGTGCGATAACAGGTCACACGAACCTGAAACCCGGCTGAGATAACAGGTCGCAGGATCTAAAAATAACATGTGCACGTATAGGTTGGCAATGCAGCCCGCACACATGCAGAACCGTAGCGAAATCCCGAACACGAAACACGACCGCCACGCATCCTTGAACATTCCGGTCATTCGTCTTTCGTCGCGAAGCAAGAACGGAAGGATGCGGCAAAGCTTCACCGTGGCGAAGAAAGTGGAGGTTGTCGGATGGCACCGAAAGGCCAGCAGCAACGTGAGTAACAGGTGAGTAAGGCGGCCGTGGGCGAGGACGTTGTCCCCTGCTCCTTCAAACGGTGCGGTATATCAACAGCCATCGATGGATCAGAAGACGGAGAGCTTCTTGAGCGGCTCGCTTCGGCGGTCCCTCCTCCTGCTGCCCTGCCAACCACGTCGAACTCCGTGCGTGAGGAGCTGGTCGACTTTTTGTTTGGCAGTGAGAGCGACTGTTCGTTCGACGGTTTTGACGACGAATGAATACAGTGCTCATAATAAACGCGTGTTCGTTCTTTTGGCTGCGATACATTTCTCAACTTTTTTTTACTCCACACCGAAAGTTCGCCCACGTCATATTTTCACTTGATTTGCTCTCAATCTTAGGTGGGCTATCTCTGGGAATTTTACGGTAATGCTTGAAGCGAGAACATTTTGAAATGCCACGTCGAGAGGACATCGTGGCTGATCTTGCTGGCGCAACCATTTTTTCTCGTTTGGATGCAACTTCTGGGTTTCATCAAATGCCGCTCCACGAAGAGACTTCAAAAATAGGTACTTTTGCCACCCCGTTTGGGCGTTATCGCTTTCTGAGACTTCCATTCGGAATAACCTCGAAGTCCGAAGTTTTTCAAGAAACTGTTGGTCAGATTTTCGAGTCCATACCGGGTGTACGCGTGTACGTCGACGACATTCTTATTTGGGGTGCGACGAGGGACGAGCACGATGAAAGGCTGCGGGCTGTCTTGGAAGCAACGCCGAAAACGGGGCTCACATTCAATGCCGCAAAATGCGAAATCCTAGGCGATATCATATCCGCAAAAGGTATACAGCCAAGCCCTGAATCTGTGAACGTCATGCGGAACATGCCACCACCGACTGACAAAAATGGCGTACAACGCATGCTAGCCGTGGTGAATTATTTTTCTAAATTCGTCCCAGCACTAGCTGAGAAGACACTGCAAATGCGACAGCTAGTGAAAAAAGATGCCGCGTTCGAATGGAATGCCAGTCACGCCAAAGAATGGGAAACACTCTGCGCCTGTTTGAGCAAGAAGCCGGTGCTTGCAATTTTCGATCCTGAACATGACACAAAGATAACGTCCGATGCGTCACAGAATGGCATAGGTTCCGCGCTTATGCAGCGTTATGATAACGCATGGAAGCCTGTCGCTTATGCATCGCGCGTGTTGACTGATGCCCCTAAAAGGTATTCGCAGATCGAAAAAGAGGCGATGGTTGTTGTATTCGGGTGCGAAAAATTTCATCACTTTGTATACGGTCGTACCATTACACTTGAAACGGATCACCGTCCGCTGATTGCTATCGCACAAAAAGCTATCGGATCGGCGACATGCCACCGAGGTTGCAGCGTTTTTTCTTGCGTTTGCTGAAGTACCGCTTCCACTTGCAGTTTGTCCCCGGTTAAGAATTGGTTTCGGCCGACCTGCTGTCGAGGGCCTCCGTAGGAACACCAGAAGACGATGCGGACGAAGACGTCGAGATTCATGCCGTTACAACTGTGCAGGCACTGATCAGCGAGGCCACGCAAATACGACTGGCAAGGAAGACGCAAAACGACAGGTACTTGAGAACTGTCCTTGAGTGCCTGCAAAACAGGCAACCCGTGGACGGAGAACTCAAACCCTTCGCCGGAGAACTCTCTGTGGTCAACGGCGTATTGCTCAAAGGATGCAAAGCTGTTATACAGCAAAGCATGCGCCGTGAGATGTTGGATAGGATTCATGATGCGCATATGGGAATAAACAAGTGCAAATCCCGAGCCCGCCGTTTAGTTTTCTGGCCAGGTCTTGGCACATACGTCGAACAGGTTGTCACGAATTGCGCAACTTGCAGTATATATTCTTACAAACAAGAAAGTGAGCCTCTCATGATGAGACACGTGCGGGAGCATGCGTGGTTCAGAGTGGGCGTCGACATTTTTCACTACGCCTGTGTGCGTAGTGAGAAACACTCCTGTGTGTGTATGACGCGCTATCAAATTTTCCAGAGGTAGAAGCACTGTACGACACATCGGCTTCTACAGTTGTCGAAAAGCTAAGCGCGATGTTTGCACAATACGGCATACCGGGGGAAGTGTGCACCGACAACGGGCCGCAGTTTGCTAGCCGAGAATTTGCCGCATTCTCAAGAAAGTTTGATTTCAAGCATACAACATCGAGCCCCTTGTTCCCGCGATCAAACGGTCTGGCAGAGAAAAGAGTGCAAGTAGTGAAGAGAATTCTGAAAAAGGCTTAGGAAGGAAACAATGATTTTTGGTTGGGACTCTTGAATTACAGGGCCAGCCCATCAGATGAAAGCAGGTCCCCAGGAGAGCTGCTTCAAGGTCGGCGGCTACGCACGCCCCTGCCTAATTTCAACGAGGTCCCACACATGGCCGTACAGTAGCACAGCCATGCACGCCAAAGGGGTCGTCCACTCAAGCCGTTGGGCGAAGGGCAAGTCACCCGCATACGTGGTAAGGACTGGGCAACAAAGGCCAAGGTGGTCAGTGGTCAGCATGACGCGACCGATGTCGTACCACGTCGTCGCCGAAGGCGGAAAGCTTTCTCGGCGTAACCGACAGCAACTGCTTGCAACTACTGAGCCCTTCCGAGTCTCCGCCGAAGACTGGGCCGAGGAGAACTCCGATGCGCCGCCAGAACAAGCTCCACCAATGGCCCCGCCTTGGGAGTAGCCGCAATTGCCCAGAAGATCGTCCCGAGATAGGAGGGCACCCCATCGACTAGCCTCCGATGACAATTTTGTGCAAATTCCGTAGTTACGGTCTCTATCGGTGTTTTATTTTTTTTCCTTCCGAGAAAGGAGGATGTATTGTGTTTAGGCGAGCCGTAGCAAGCGCGCGTGCGCAGGCAGTCCACTGCGCACGCTGTTTCCCTCTCTCTGCATTGCACTGTATAAAACGAGCGCATAATAAACCAACGGGGGTTCTTCGCTGGGACACGGCTTGCATCGGTTCCTGATAATCACGAAACAAATTCCACGTCAAGGGAACGTCTTTCTTGAGGAGGTCGGCTAAAGCGTTGGCAATATGGACGAAATTTCTCATGAAGCGGCGGAAGTAGGAGCATAGCCCAAAAAACCTTTTAAATGCAGAGCATTTCTTTACCTCACGATGTCACCCGGCGTTATCGGCGCGTCTCGGCGTCCGCAACAGCCGTTCCAGGTGCGCCCTCTCCCCCACTCCTCCTCTCCCGCATCACGCTACCCTCCTCCCTCTCAACAACAGGTCCGCACCTCTCCCCCTACACTATATAAAAAATAATACTTACCGGCGCCTGGTTTCAATCCCACGACCCTACCGGCGGAACGCAAGGTACATGGTGCTCTACCCACTGCACCACAAAGCCGACACAGAATGGAAGGCTACGAACGCGCCTTATATCCTTGACTCATTCAAACTACGTCAAGAAGCTGCTGATACAACGCATTCACTACCTGTGGGCGGAACGCGAGGTACATGGTGCTCTTCCCACTGCGCCACAAAACCGACACAGAATGAAAGGCTATGAACACGCCTTATATCCTTGACTCGTTCAAACTACGTCAAGAAGCTGCTGATACAACGCATTCACTACCACCAACTCCCCAAACACTAAACGCTAACGCAACACACCCCTCCTCTATGCGACGCATTTACTCGAGTCCCCCTCACGGGGAGATGGGCCCTTTTTTTGTTATCTCCTGCGGTTTGCGGCTGGAGAAAGTGTTTGACTGCGTGTGGTTTAGCTGGATCGGGTTGAATGCCGCGGGAATCCACAGCGTGACCATGAATTTGAAGTGGGCGTTGCGGGAATCGTCATTTGCATTAATTCAACTGAAGACCTGCGTGTCGGAAAAGAGAAAGCACCATTGTTAGACGTTCCAAATACGTTTCAAAGGTCGGAGAGAAAACAATCATGTCATCGAGGTAACACAAGCAGGTGGTCCATTTAAGGCCGTGAAGGAGAGTGTCCATCATTCTTTTGGATATGGAAGGCGCGTTTCATAGACCAAAAAGCAACAACTTAAATTGGTAAAGACCATCGGGTGTTATAAGGCGGTTTCTTCTCGGTTCATTTCATCCACGGCGATCTGCCAGTAGCCGGAACGTAGGTCGATTGAAAAAAAAAGTTGGCCTCATGGCGGCAATGAAATACGTTGTGAATTCGGGAAAGAGGGTATACGTCCTTTTTGTAATGTTGTTAACGTGGTGATAATCGGCACAAAAGTGCCACGTATCGTCTTTTCTTTTAATTAGTACTACCGGCGACGCCCAAGGGCTAGAAGAGGGCTCGATTATGCCCTTAACGAGCATTAATCGACTTCGTCTTGTATAATTCGACGTGCAGCGGCGGATACGCGGTATGGCCTGCGGTGGATCGGTCGGGCGTCACCCGTGCGAATACGGTGCTCGACCACACTTGTCATGCCGAGAGGGCGAGTACCAAAGTTAAAAATGTCGCTGTAGGAGAGCAGGATGCGATAATGGGCTGCAGTATACTCATACTCATGTGAGAAATCTGGGGCAATCACTGATGTGAATACATTATTCGGTGAGGGGGAGGTAGAGAGAGCGGCAGCGGATGCAGGGCGAGGGAGAAGGTATGGTCAAAAGGTCGCACTTGTTCAATGGTTGATCCATCGCAATGGTCATGCCACCGGGAATAATTTGCGGAGAAGGTAGAGTAGTGCGGTTGTTGTGAACACGCACCACGGAGGGCAGGAACGCCAGGTCTCGGGTCAGTAGAAGATAAGTTTGTGGGGCAAGGAAGTACAGTCAAACCCGATTATACCGAACCCGGATAGAGCGAATTGTACTATATATCGAACAAAAAAGATCAGTTGCGAAAATACATGCGAAACATATTCCTTATAACGAAGTTCACATGTGATATATCGAACTAGAATTGCCACCAAAATGCATGGTCTCGGAGCGGTGATTGAGATCTTGATTGGCTGTAATGGAGATGTTGAGCCTCCCATGAAACGATGTGACTCACGGCACTTTCAGCAACTGTTTCCGACGCGCCTGTCTTATGATTACCCCCCTCCCCCAGTTAGCGAGACCGGACCAAGATGGAAGCATCAATGAACTGTGAGAAGAGCTCGCCAATGTTCCCGATATTCTGCTGAAGGGAGCGTCCTTCGAGGATTGCCTGAGTGTCGGCGACGACGTTACCCTCACTGTGAGCGCCTCAGACGCTGACACCATGGCCTACATCATGGCTGCTGGCGCTACTTGAAGCACCGAAGAGGCGGAGGATGTTGCGAGTGAAAGCCGTCCGATGGGTAATGAAGCGCTTTCGGCAGTCAATGTGCTCCACCAATATTGCTTCGATATTGCAGGACATGGACCGCAGCTGATGCAAATGATGCCTTATGTAGAGAATGCTGTGCTAGTTGACGCCACCAAAACGAAATTGAAAACAAGAATCACCGCTTTTTGGGAACGTAGGTAGTTACAGCGGAAACTGGCTTTATTGCTCGAAACAAATAGTTTTGTGCATGGTAATGGCATACTTTATTATGTTAGTTTCTGCATGCGGGGATGGCAAGACGAGAGGGGGTGGGGATGGGGGCTCCCGAGTATAGCGAACTCGTAACAAAAAAACTCGTTATAGGTGGTTCGGCTATTTCGAACTATTGGCTATATCGAAATAATCGTGGCGCATATTGCAGTTTGTAATAACCGGGTTTGACTGTAGTCACCATCGGGAACAAGTTGTGACATAGAAAGTAAGACATTAGTAGCAGCTCGCGGGGACAGGCGAATGCACTGAGTCGAATGTAAGCGACATTGCACTTCCTCGGGTACATATTGGGGGCGAGGTAGATTACAGCTGATGGCTCCTTCCGAATAGCCGATAAGATCAGAATGCTCAGAAAGAAAATCAAGACCAAGAATGAGGTCATGCTGGCAGTGGGGCAAAACATTAAACAAAGCGGGAACTGGGTGATCGGCGATGGTGATGCGAGCGGTGCACATACCGACAACAGAAGGGGAACTTCCATGAGAAACACGAAGAACACAGGATGGGGAATGAGTGAGCACTTTCTTGAGTCGGCTGCATAGGTTTGCTCTTATCACAGATGCGTTTGCTCCCGTGGCATTGAGCGCCTGGACAGAAATTCTATCAACAAGGACTTCAAGAAGATTGCAAGGTGCAAGCGAAGTGGCCAGAGGATTTTGGGTCGGGGTCGTCAATGCAGCATCACCTCTGAGAGCTGAACCACCTAGTTTTTTGGGAAAAGGCGGCTGGTGCGGGACCGTGACGTCAGGCGGCGAGCTTCGGGGGATGGTTACTGGTTACGGTGAGGCGAGGACGAACAGCTAAGTCTGGAGAAAGAAGCATCGGCGTCGGTGGTGTGGGTATCACGATCGGGGAAGATCGTCGGGGAGCATTGTCGGATCGGCGGGAAGAGTAGTAAGCAGTATGGAAAGCATGGTAAGGGCGTTTGCGACAGTAACGGGAAACGTATCGCACACGACGGCAACAAAAGCCATTCGGACGGTAGTCAGGGGTTCACCAGGCAGCCGGATTGCGGAAACGTCGAGGTGCGTTATGGTAGATAGGAGCGGGGCTTTCTAGAACCGGGTTACGTTCTGGCGATTTACGGAGCAAAGCGGGCGAAGGCCAAAGTTGCCAAGGTCTTGGCAGACGACAGCTTGAATCACAGAAACGGATGGGCTGTCACCGCATGGTGTAGTGAGCGCTGCTGGTGACATGGCCCCTACTTCTCGACGAAATATTCTAGTGAGCGTCTCAAGTAGGCCAGGTGGGGCGACGTCACGTGGGTGGAGCAGTTCACCTTCGCAGGACAAAGTATCGGCCGTATTCGGAAGCCAGACGAAGTTTTAGCAATAAGGCGGCTTTTGGCTTGTTTCAAGCGTCGGCACTCTGCAATGTCATCCACGTTTCAGCTGTTCTTGAAAACTAGTAAATTGAAAGTGCCGTCTGCAATGCCTTTTAAGACGTGCCCAATCTTTTCTTCCTCAGGCATCGCCCAGTCAACCTTGACGCACAGAGCAAGTACAGAGGGCAACACCCTTGTGTATAACACAGGTTTCGTACTTATAGCCTTATCTTGCCTCGGCCGAAAAACATTTAAAGAAAACTATTGTGTCATTCTAAAGTCGTGACCATATATTTTGACCGCAACGTTTTTTGTGACCAGTTTGAGTCCGCAGTTTTGAGCGGTAACCAGTTCAAGTCGAACTCAGTGTTATAGACAAGGGTGTTGCGCACCGTACGTCCTGAATACATGCAATGTATGATTCGGTTGAACTCTGGACATGAGACACGATGTTGTTCTTGGCGGCAAACTGACGGTGAGGAGTGTTTCGAAACCGGCCCGTAGCTTCTCCTTGAAGACGTCCAAACTGGCCAATGTCTCTTCGTTGGTGTCATACCATGTCAGGGCCGTGCCTTTCAGGCATTGGTCAACATCAATGTGGGATCCCACCTGTTAAGGCTGCTTACCTGCTCGTACATACGGATCCACTCATCAGCGTCGACTTCATCGGTGCTGGTAAACATTCCGGGTTTCTCGGGGGTGAGAAATGACGATGGGGGAAGTGGCAGTGCCTGGAGCAGGGTCGTTGAAGTTAGGCATACAGAACGGCGGAATTTGACGACCGCTGCGGAGTTCCGTGGTCTATGGGAAAAGCCCGCAACCTCCACCAAGATGTCACGAGGCAGAAGCATGGAAATACAATGTATTCACAGTAATTACAATGCTGAACAATGCCAGCGAGATAGCACAGAGACCGGTAGCTGGAATCTCTTTATCCTCTTCTAAAATTCAGCCCAAGCAGCGTATAGCCGTAGCTGTCCTCATTGTGTTCACTACACTGTTCCGTGACAACATTTTTGGGTTTATTAACTCCTGATGCTCTTCTACATGTATGTAAAGATTTGTTCACGTGTTTGGGAGTCGAGAATATTGCGATGTTTATCCGAATATTAACAGCGATGCTGCTTAGGCTGGTGTTGGGCCGGCTAACGTGCACAGAAAAACCTCGCCGAGTGATGACTTCATGGTGAGCGCCAGAACCGCTGGACCTTAAAAGCACTCTCCTCAGCGCTGGCGGTGTGATCTTTAGTGTGCTCTTCTTCTCGCCTGTTCACGTGCGTTCGTGCCGAGGCGTCGGAGTACTCTTACAGCCTAAACAGTTTAACGTGCTCCATCTCCACAAAGATGCAGATTTAGTGTTAGTATCACCTTTAATATTTACAATACCGTGTTGAGGTATTACAATATAGGTCGGACAGAATTGTTACAAACCATAAGGAAAAGACAGAGAGACGATTAAATTTTCACATAAATTACCCGAGAAAATCAAAATATATGCATCTGATACATCTCCACCCAAAACTGAAGAATGAACGAAAACAGTTATCTGCAATGTCGTCTGCAAACCTGAAATGCCTGAAGTATTCCCTTTTCATCTGCAATCCCGCGTTTTCAAAGTCAAGCTTGCTAAATATACACTCCAGTCAAACTGTGAGACCTTTTGGGGGGATAGTATCTCCCTGTCGTACTCCCTTCTGATGGGCAATATTTTGTTTGCTTGTGCAGGGTTATCCTTTCCGTACATCCGTTATATATGCCGTCTAGAAGTCTTAGGTAGGTCTTTTTTATTCGCTTTCTTGCAATGCCTTCCCCACTGCTGCGGTACTAACTGATTAAAACACTTTCAGGCACGGAAAAAAATCGAAAAAATGAGCCAGATAACGTTATCGCGTTAATAATAATCACCCTTACTGGAGGACGCTGAAAGGGCTTGGAATAAAAAAGTGTTGAAAGAAGAAACATTCTACTTGGAGGATGTTGAAAGGACGTGGCATATGAGTTCGGAATTTTAAAAAATTCCATGACTTCTTCGACATAATAACTTGGGCACGTTTCCAAGTACACATCAGTTTTTGTAAACCCGCATGCTGACTTGTATATACTAACATTAAAACCCTAATTCGAAAATTTTGTCTAAAACATTAGATATTTCTGACAACCCCACTGACTCTATCAGAAGACTTTCCGTTGCTGGTGATAACAGCAAGAGCAGATGTAATTGCCAGCTAAGTATGAATATACTCGATCTCCTCGTGCATATCCCATTGATTTTCTTGCATGGTTAATTCATTTGTGGTCCAAATGTGACTTGTGCATGTTGAATTTGCCTGTATGTCGTGCTGCGCGCTCAAGAACCAAAGTTTCAAGATCTAAAAAGAGGAATAAAAGCAAAGTAAAAGTTTTACAGAAGTGATCTGAAGAAAACGAAAAACAGGCACCCCATAGATCTCCCTAGAAAACCGTATATTAAACGAGAAAAGCCTGCAAAAAAACATACAAAATAAGACTAAAAAAGCAAGATGAGGAAACAGTTCAACGTGCATTTCCACAGCAATGTATAACTGGCGGAAGTAACACATGTAATCGTTGTAATTGCGTAAATGAAGATAATTGGTCGGGCATGGTTTTGTAAACCCAAAAATAGAAAACATAAAAAAATAAGTTTCACCAAAACGAGCTGCCAAAAATAGAATATGCATCCTATCCAACTCCCAGAAACCGAAGGCTACACAAAGCCCACAAACCAGCGTTGGCAATAGGAATAAAAAATGGTGAAATTGAGCAAACGCTGCCTCACCATGCGTTTTCTCAAAATTTTGTAAATTTTGTAAGCTAAAACATAAATCATTATACTAATGGCGTAAATGAAGAGAAATGGTCGAACAAAATTTTTAGGAACCAAAAAATTACACGGAACAAAAATAAACAATATAACAAAAATGATCTGACGAAATCAAAAATGTCACTCTTATTCTTGTCCTCCAAGAATGGTAAATTGACTGCCCCGCAAGAAAACGTTGTTAATGCTAATAAAGAGTACCGTAAATCTGCAAACAGCATAACGCCATGCTTCGGCGAAAAACCACATAATTGGCGAGGTAAAGGCACTTAATCGCTATAATAGTGTAACTTTACACCTATGGCGGAAACAAAAAAAGAAAATTTACTAACAGTAAAATAATCTAACGTCTTTGGCACTTATATAGCTAAATCTGTAGGTAAAGAAAAGAACTCTCACTCTAGACAAGTGACATAACAATGGTACGCAGTTGTAGAAAGTTCTCTGAATTTCACCATTTTTTGCATATGCACGTAGTTCAGTACCTTTTAATTAAAAACGGGTTTTGAAACGCTCTGACAGGTAACAAAAAACGCAAAAAACTACATTCGTATGTTCTCCCCCTTCCAAAGTGTTAATTCATCCGGCCGGTCTTGCGGTGTAGAGGTTCTGCTGCGGGGTAGCAACCGTGTGATTCATCGACTTCAGAGCATTCAACCACAACCCATGAGCATCAGTCGCATGATGTGTTCCAGGTGTTTTTACATGAACATGCCCTATTTGCGTGCCCTTTTTTTCTACGTTCACGTGGTTTTATAATAGCTTAACAGCATCTATACCGCAATGCAAAATTAGTTAGTTTTTTGTTTCCACCACAGACAAATATGCCCATCGGAGAAAGCAGGCCTTCACAACTGGAGCGGAAACCGTCTTGTGGAAACTTGACGTGGAAACTTTTTGTAGACTGCTTACCGTATCGGGAGCTGGCAGCGTTCCTTTTGGTTGATGTGACAGACAGTTCGATACCTAAGACGGCCACCTATGTGATCGGTGGTATTCCTGGGATCAGCGCCTGCTTGTACGCTCGGCTTGTAACAGTAATGAGTACATGACAAAATACAAAACTGTTATTTGAAAGAAGATGCCTTGAGTAACTCAATAAACTCATTTTGGCCTCGATGGTCGTTGTTTTCCCCGAACAAGATTAACGCGTCAAAACGTCACCAGTCAAAAAACAGTTATCGGGGATTCGGACTGCTGGTTATCCTAGCTGCCCTGCAATTTCTTCGCTTTTTAGGGTGTTCTAGCCTTCAGTACCTGTCCTTATAAGCCATACCTCATCGAAATCGTAAGGAGACGCAGGAAATTGCCGGAACATATGAGCCTAAATAGGTTCGTTATGCGACGCTGCGTTCAACAGAGAGGACCAGGAGGAGCCCTCAAAAGCGGCGACCTCTCCCTGCACCTACTGGCTGTCTAGAGCGCCAACGAAAGGGCGTAGGGGCACGACCGTAATGACCCTACGTTGAGCAGGCCGCAACTACAATGGATCGCCCTCTGGGGGTGTCCCAACGGAGTACCGCAGGACCTCAATAAAAGTGGTTTCTGTCAGTAAGGAGACGCCCAGGCAGCGGACACACCACTCAAACGGCTTGCTGAGACTGAAGAGCGGACCTTGCTGCTAGGCAGTGTGCCGCCACTGCCTTACTATAATTGAATCTCTTGGCCAGAACAAGCCCGCTTCACCCAGACCAAGTCTCCCTGAGATGCGTCGTGCGGAACAGATGCCCAAGCAAACCCTCTGTGCCCCCGAGCCCCCCAAAAGCGTATGATCGCCCATATTTTAGTCGTTTATGTTACTCCAAATGACGCTGTGGAAGAAATGGGCAGGCAGTCACTTCTGTCCCGCAGAAAAATATTGGCGGATCCAGTACATGTCTGGAAATCGACGTACAATGAAGTTTTCAATGATGTTGACATCGTCATAAGAGACATTGCTCTAAAATGCACAAGATTTCAAGAGAGACAGAATACACATTATTTCTACGAGTATTCGTGATGACGCTTCTTGAAAGCAATGCTGGTGGATAGGTCGATTCGATGGCTGTCGGCATAAACTGATCAGCGATCTCAGCAGCCCTCGTAACCAAACGGGCCTGTAGGTTAGGGTCCAATCTGGGCAGCGCGGCCTCCCACCGAAACGCCCGCCGGAGATGCATCCGGAAGAGCGAGTGCGCTAGTTGCAATGAACCACTTGGGGTGCTTTTCTACAACTTGTTAACATACTGAGCCTTTTGTTCACGCTTAAGTTCCAAAAGCACGCTTACGCTAATGTTTCTTGAATGATCTTCTCTTTGTAACGGTCATTGCTTTGGGTACTTTTTTGAGAAAGGGAAATTTTTATCTCCACACAATAACTTCAGGTATGTCTTCCCCTGTGCACAAGGGGATATTATATAAATTTTTTGTCAAAGTTAAAGGTTTATACCGGCCACGATTGTCCCATCTCTCCTGAAAACACCTACAGTATAAATATTTATGAGTCATACCAAGTGGATTTGTGGCTGCCTGAAGTTATTCGGCCGCCAAAAAACCCAAGTATTGTCCAGTTTGATTCCCAGAAAACATCTGTTTCATTACAGCATTCATATCCTGATATCACACATAAGCCGCAGTTTACTTTGAGCAATAAATTTCTCTTGTAGTTTGCCACTTTCTATGCACCGCCAATGATATTTCGCGCAGCAGTATCCCATGCGCGTTTCTGGTAACGGTGAAACGAATGATTTTGGAAACCATCGGACTTAGATTCAGACTCCAAGCACGTAAAAAATTTATAGGCGATTCCACCCTGTGAAGGTGCTTGACCAGGATCCTTCTTGGCTACACGACTTTACGGCAGTGCGACTACATTTACATCGTATTTTAAATTAATTTTTCTGCCGCAGCATCGTCGTCGTCTCCCGCTTCTGTAAATGTCTTTGGTCGGAAATTTGTGGTTCCTGTGACTAAGCGCTGTCGATTGTGCATCAATCGACAGCGCTTCTTCTGATGATTACGCTGATACCCGACCTTTTTCAGTGAGTGGTCAATTTCCCGAACTGTTTGAACTTTTCTGTCGGACCACGCCGCGACTCTGCTAACCCTAACGGGCTAGACGACGCCGGCGGCTAGGAACGGGTAGACTCAGGCCTAACCCGGTGAAGTAAGGCGCCATGCCTGAAGTTGAGATGGTGGAGGGAGAAATCTCCTGCGAAGAAGCGAATAGCCCTGGCTGGACTACAGCGGTGTGCCGAAGTAAGAAGGTAGAAGTAAGAAGTAAGAAGAAGTACACAGGGATCCAGCAGATTCGGCTAGGCGAGGGATCGTACACGGTGGCTGGTTACATGGCGGCCCCTGATAACACCTGCAAGGGTGTCATTTGTGGAGTGGACGCCGACATCAGTGACGCTCAGCTCCAGTCAGTGATCGTCAACCAACGGAATCTGAAGGCTCTAGAGGCTAAGCGAATCAAGACCACCACTACGGTAGTAGTACTCTTCTACGGCATGAAGGTGCAGAACTACGTAATTTGTGGTGTCAGCATGCTGCGCTGCGCGCTCTACAAGCGACAAACTGCGAGTGCTACGGTTGTGGGGGCCTCGGCCACAGGGCCTACGTGTGCCCTAATCCCAGCAAGAAGGTTTGCAGGGGGTGTGGACTCGTTTCCCCTACTGAGGACCACCCGTGTTCACCGAAATGTGCTCTTTGTGGGGGCCCGCACCCCACGGCGGACAGACTGTGCAAACAACGCTTTCAAGTTCCGTACGTCGTTCGACGCAGAAGACAGCGCCGGAAGCGCGCCAGGAAGATCCAGCAACAGCTGGCCCAGGAGGGCCGTTCATGTGACACCAGCGTGGCAAGTGTTCCCGGGCGGGGGCGCTCCGTCACGCCAGCTGGTCGTCGGCGCAACCTCTCCAGGAGGCGCTGCCGCTCCCGGGGGCCGATGCAGAATGGACCTACCTGGGCGGATCGAGCCAAGCCGAAGCCACAGGCACAACCAAAGCAAACGCAGGTAGCATTGCCAGAGCATAGGGAAGAACACCCCATGGTAGCTAACCTCGCCCAAGAGAATGCCCGCTTAAAGCGGAGCTCCAGAAAATGAGGGCTGGCTTCGAGTCTTTCGGAAAGTTGCAGTTTCCGCAGGTGGAACAGCAGATGCCTCCTTCGGTTGAGGCTCAGGCGCGCTCGGGTAAACGTAGGGCCCCGGCCCCGCAACGGGAATGGAACTATGGAAAGCGAATCCGCTAACAAATAATTAGAAAGCATCGAGCAGTCGATTAAACAGCTGGTGAAAACCACCACATCACTTCTTAAAAGGATGTCTGCAGTGCAGAGCACACAGGCGACGTTGGCTTCACCACGCACGCCATCGAAAGGCCCCAGTAGGGCGTAGTCGCCTGCAGGCGCGATAGCCGCAAACGCTCCCAGGGAGGGGCTAAACCAGGATAACACCCATGGCACGCAATGTTAGTGAGTTGGTCGTGTGGCAGTGGAACTGCGCCAGTTTTAGGAGGCGCAGGATCCGCTGCAGCAGTTTGTCGCATCACAGGAGGTAAGACCTCACGTAATTCTACTACAGGGAACACTCGGAGAGGCGCTGTCCTTCACAGGCTACCGGGTCATCTCAGAGCACGAGGAGGGTAAGCGAGGTTTGGCAACCTTGGTCGCAAGGAATTGCTCTTACCAGGCACATAAATTACAGATGGGCAAAACCAGGGCAGAGGTGATTATGGTAGAATTCATCCCCAACAACAGGCTCAGGATGAGTGTATTTATTTTAAATGTATACAGCTCGCAGGCCAGCAGGCATATGCGTCGATTTTGGCAAAGGCAGTTGCGCTGGCTAAAGGTTCCCCACTCGTGGTGGCAGGCGATTTTAACACTCCGCACGACCTTTGGGGCTACACCAGGGAATCCGCTAAGGGTGTTAACCTGCTACAGGTGGTCACGGGCTACCCTTTTCAACTTTTCACAGACCCGCATTACCCAACGCGCACAGGATCGTGGGTCCAACGCGATACAACTCAGGATTTGGTGTTCGTCAAGAACGTCACTGGTGCGAAGTGGCAGAATTTGCGGGAAAAAATTTAAGCAGCGATCATTTTATTTTCTCAATCACCCTAGAAGTAAATGCGGCTTCACGCAAGGACTTTAAAGTAACTGACAGGGATGCCTTCCGGAAATTGCGGAAGGAGGACCTAGAGGAGTATGACTGCCTTGACAGCCTCTTCTTAAGGCTCAACGAGGATGCCAGAGCTGTGACCAAGGTTGTCAAAACGGATCTGAAGTTGGATAGGATGGACGCGCATCTTGCGCACCTCTTAGAGGCTAAACATTCCATCCTTGCCCGTTGGAATACGCAGAGACTGAATCGCAAGCTTCGGAAGAGGATCGCAGAGCTTAATCGAGTGATTGAGGCTTACTCTGAGGAACTGTCGAAACAGAAGTGGAACGAGATTTGTTCCTCGGTTGACGGGCAAATGCGTGTGGGGGAAAGTGGAACCTCCTGAAGCAACTGCTTGACGACTCGCAGACTAAATGCAATCAAAGATTGGCTATTGACAGGCTTGTTCAGAGCCAAAAAAGAAACGGAGTGTCGGAAGCGGCCCTCCTTCGAGAGCTGACGCGGAGATACCTCTTACTGGACCCCTCAGAGGACGCGGATTACCCTCGATACCGGGGGGCTGCGGTGGAGGATCTGGACGCACCATTCTCTGAATCTGAAATCTGGGAGGTCTTCCTCAAGCTCAACGGACGCTCTGCCCCGGGGCCTGACGGTATCTCCAACAAGCTTTCACGTAACCTGGATGGCACGTCCATCGGTAAGCTAATCGAGGACATCAACAAAATCTGGGAAACAGGACTAGTCCCCGAATACTGGAAGATCGCCTCGGTGGTGCTCATCCCAAAACCGGGTAAGCCTCTTGCGCCCCAGAATTTGAGGCCGATCTCACTCACGTCCTGCGTGGGCAAGGTGGCCGAGCACGCTATTCACAATCGGGTGTCACGGTACATCAAAGAAAAAGAACTGTTTCCCCACAACATGGTGGGCTTTAGGCCTGCATTGTCCACGCCAAAGACTATGTCCAAGGGACATTAAGGGTATGCTAGCCCTGAATCTCGCCAAAGCGTTTGACCACATTTCGCACCAGTTCATACTCGAGGCCGTTTCGACATGGAACTGGGTCATCGTTTCCACGCATATGTGAGCTCCTTCCTTAGGGATCGCAGAGCTACAATTAAAATTGGTCAGATTAAATCTGGACACTTCACCTTGGGCGCGAGGGGCATCCCACAAGGGGCTGTTATCTCTCATATCCTGTTTAATGTCGCTATGAAGGGCCTCTCGGAGCGCCTTGCCACCGTGCGCGGCACCAACCATGCGCTATACGCGGACGACAGTACGGTGTGGTGTATGGGCGGGTCTGACAGCGGGCTGGAGCAGGCGTTCCAGAGCGTCTTGGACATCACAGAACGCTTTTTAGCTGGATCAGGCCTCAGCCTTTCACTGGCGAAGTCTGGGCTTTTGCTTTACAGGCCAATTCAGATGGGAGTTAGGGGCCTTACTCCTTTGGAGCGGGTCCCTATTACCTTGCACAGGGTCCTCGGACTTCTGTTCCATCAGGGTCCTCGGACTTCTGTTAGAATCCAAGGGTCGTAATACACAGACTATAGCCCGCATCACCTCCAAGACGGAGAGCATGATCAGGCTTATTCTCAGGGTCTCGAACCGCAAAGGAGGGTTGCGCGAGAGCAATCTCCTTCGGCTCTATTATGTGTTTCTCATGAGCCACTTCAATTATGTCGCCTCAGCACTGGACTGGTCAAAATCTGAGGAGGCCAAAATCAACGCACTCATGCGTGGGAGCGTTAAGTGTGTGCTAGGTTTGCCTGTCAGCACCAGCACGGAAAAGCTCATGCAGCTGGGCATTCACAACGCCCTCCCGGAGGTAATAGAGGCTCAACAGACGCCCCAGGTGGTGCGCCCCTGATCGTCACGGGGCGGCAGGCGCATCCTGGAATCGATTGGCTGTGGCCCAATGGCGGTAAATGAACGTAAGGTGTCGATTTCACCTCACCGTCCGTAAGGGATACATTTAGGGTAGACCCCTTCCCAAGAAATGTACATGTGCAATACAATGTAGGGCAACGCAAGGCTCGGGCTCGATCTCTATTGAACTCTGTCGCGGGTAGTCCTGAGCTCGCGATTTTTGTAGACGCGGCTCAGTACGGCCGCTGGGATTGCTTTGTGGTGGTCGCCGTAGAACATCGGGGTGGGATGCTCAACTCTGCCTCCCTCAGGAAGGCCTCCGTGGTGGTGACCGAGCAGGTCGCCATCGCCTTGGCCATGAAGGACCCACTGCGTCCGAATATCTTTACGGACTCGCGGGCTGCGGTTCGAGCTTGTGCCTCGGGATCGATCTCGCGGGAGGCTGCGGCAATCCTTGGTGGTTAGGGGGCCGCTGGACATCACACATTCAAATGGTTCCCGGCCCATATGGGGACCAACGTCCATCCCGACGTTCCCAACGCCAAAGAGTTGGCCCATGACCAAGCACGAAGATTATATGACCGCTGCGGTCCCGGCGGATTCGCGGGGTGGGGGGGGGACGCCAGGAGGTTCAGGGATCCCCTTCTAACATTTCACGAGGTCGTAAGTCACTATCGTTTCTCTCAGAGGATCTATCTACCCCCTCATCCAACGCTTACTCGGTCTGAGTCGTCGGTCTTGAGAATGCTCCAGACGGGGTCCTTCTCTTCGCGGGGTAGGTTTAGCCATTTTGCGCGCGACATTGACCCGGACTGTCCTGACTGTGGAGAGGCGTATTGTTCATTAGATCACATGCTCTGACAATGCCCTGCAATACGCGATGCTGTGTTTACGTACAAAGAGGATTGGGAAGAAGCCCTCAAAAGCGGTGACCTCTCCGTCGAACGCACCTCATATGGCCCGTCCCCGAGCAGCGGAGGCACTGCGGAGCCCTGCCTGGAACGACCACGAGCGCCTGGCCGCCCGCAACCCGGACCTCGTGCGGCAGGTCATCGAGCCTCACGCCGGCGTTGAGCCTGAGGGTCACCGGCCGCGTCGTCGAACCTTTCTCGTTCATGCTCTTGACACGTCACCTCTCGCGTCCGATGTCGACGACACGCCCGTAGGGAAGCAGCGCCGCTCGCACCTCGTCGTCCGGAACGTTGTACAGAATCCAGTGCAGTTTCATCCGCACATCCTGGTTCACCGGATCGATGACGAGGCACCTGCGCTCCTTCACCTTCACGTCGGTGGCCGCGAGCATGCGCTTTACTCCGCCTTCGTCCCTGAATGTCAGGGCCCTACGTGGTTCATTTGATACGCCCCCATGGCAAGCACCTCGGGGAGCAGTTCCAAACGAGCCGAAGTGTCCCTGAAATCTTCGACGCGATAAGGCCTCGCACGAACGTACGCATGAACAAAAATGGTGTTTAAAACACACCGACCTGTTGGCAGCATTGGCAAACTGCCGCGGTAATCTCCGGGTTCCTGGCCAAAAAACCTGTTTCCGCGGCCAGACATGGCCGTATTAACCGCTCCTGAGCAGCCAATCATCCCGCGTCCGCACACTAGCGCGGCAGGAAGCAGAATCATTGAGCTACGAGCCCACGCGAAGACGGGGAAGACAGGTTGTGCACTCATCAAGCACGGCTGCGGGTTTACCCACTGCATTCTCGCTGAATTCCACGTGATAGCGTCACACGACCTGTGCCACCGCTGTTCCCTTCAGCCATGGTACGTCTGGTGGCTGCGCGCCCCTCGCATGTGCAAGGAGTTACAAAAATTAAAGGAAGCCCACACCAACGCTGAGGATCTCACTTGTAGTACGCCAGTGTGCTAAACCCTGTGGCCTCCAGTGTTCACAAAAATCAGAGATCCTTGTCGTCCGCCCACACGCCGAACGCCACATCAAGGCAGACACTCAAGTACTCCTTCATGTCCAGGCCATCATTCCAAGCCCCAGCATCAATATCCTGGCCCTACGTCTCCAGGCCAACACCAAGATTGGCGTATCCTTGCAGCGCCTCAAACACAGCATCAATCAAATCATGCACATGATGAGGCAAGTTGCCACCAAGAAGCGAGGCCCCAAGGAAGCCGATGCCTTTCGATTAATTCAACTTTTTGTCCTCTCGAGAATCATTGCATCACCCCTGTCTTCTTCTCGGCAAGGAGGACATAAAGGTGCTTGATATTGTCACGAAGCCAAGGACGACGCAGTTGTCTTGAAGGAGGAACAAGTTTATTGGAGCGAACTTGTGCTCCCCTAACAACTTAAAAGAATACAGAGGCGGCGAAGCAGTGGTCAACAAAGTGACTTGCGTCGGCGAGCGTCGCAGAATCGAATGCCGAGGCGTCTGCTCTGCAGGCTTTTTATCTTTCGGCGTGAGTGTTTCTGGAACCGTCCGTTCACATCCAGAACATTGTAGATCACAGACGATTATTCTGGGCTAGCGACGTTAGGGCGAAACAGTTTGCTTACCTGAATGTGATAGCCCGTGCGGCATAAAACTAAACAATGGAAGACGCGCTTTGCTTGGAAAGCAGATAACACAGCCGGGCGTGGCCCGGCAGTAAAAACAAACAATAAATAACCAATCCCATACATGGTTAGCAGCATTACCCCCCCTCGAAGTGTGCATCGACCCGATGCTAAAATAAAAGTCAGTCCGAACAAACAACAACAACAACAAAAAAGTCCGTCATCTTGCATAGTAAGGTTTCAAGCGAACCACGTGGACGACTTCGGGCCGCGTGCCTCGTCGTGATGTTTCGGAATCACCATCGGGGATCACCTCGTAGGTAAGTTGGCCGACACGTCGTAGAATTTGGTAGGGTCCGAAATATCGTCGCAGAAGCTTCTCACTGAGTCCACGTCGTCGGATGGGAGTCCAAACCCAAACACGGTCCCCTGGGTGGTACTCGACGTCTCGGCGTCGGAGGTTGTAGCGCCCGGCATCCACGAGCTGCTGGCGCGTTGTACGAACTCGAGCCAGCTGGCGAGCCTCCTCCACACGCTGAAGGTATCCTTGGACGTCGGTGCTGAGGTCGTCGTCTTCTACGTGCGGAAGCATGGCGTCGAGCATCGTAGTTGGCCGTCTTCCGTAGACAAGGTCGAATGGCGTCAGCTGCGTCGTCTCCTGGATAGCCGTGTTGTACGCAAACGTGACATAATGGGAGCACTTCGTCTCAAATCTTATGTTCCACAACAACGTACATTGACAGTATAACTGCGATTGTCTTGTTCAGACGTTCTGTTAGTCCATTCATTTGGGGGTGGTACGCTGTCGTTCTTCTGTGATCCGTCTTTGAAATTTTGAAATGGCCCATATAATTGCAAGGCACTCTTTTTCAGAGTCTGAGTAATTTTTCTCCTCCTTCGACAGACCACGGCTGGCAAAGGCGATTACTTTTTCGCTACCGCTTTGCTTTTGGACGAGAACGGCACCCAAGCCTATATCGCTGGCGTCGGTGTGCATTTCTGTTTCGGCGTTTTCGTCGAAATGAGCGAGTACGGGAGGGCTTTGCAGGTGTTTTCGCAACTCGCAGAATGCCTTTTTTTGGTCGTTTTCCCAGCTAAAAGGAGTGGTATCTTTCGTCAACCGTGTGAGTAGCTCTGCAATGTGGGCGAAGTTTGCGACAAAGCGCCGGTAGTATGCGCACAGTCCGAGAAACCTTCGCACGCCCTTCTTGTCTTTCGGCCTTGGGAAGTTCGCAATGGCCGAAGTTTTTGCCGGGTCAGCTAGGACTCCCGCGGCGTTGACGACGTGGCCCAAGAACTTCAGCTCGTCATACGCGAAATGACTCTTTTCAGGCTTCAGCGTTAACCCCGATGTACAAATGGCCTCGAGTACAGACTCGAAACCTTGCAAGGTGTTCGTCGAAATTCCGGGCGAATACCACAATGTCGTCGAGATATACGAGGCAAGTGTGCCACTTCAGGCCAGCTAGCACAGTGTCCATGACTCTTTCAAACGTTGCTGGCGCCGTGCACCGCCCAAAAGGCACAACCTTGAACTCGTATAGGCCGTCCGGGGTTATAAACGCAGTCTTCTCTCGGTATCTCTCGTCCACTTCAATTTGCCAGTAGCCGGTCTTCAATTCCATCGATGAGAAGTACTTGGCATGGCACAGGTGATCAAGGGCGTCGTCTATTCGTGGCAGGGGATACACGTCCTTTTTGGTGATTTTGTTTAGTCGCCGGTAGTCAACGCAGAACCTTACTGTGCCGTCTTTTTTCTTTACGAGTACGACCGGCGCAGCCGAGGGGCTTTTCGATGGCTGTATAATGTCGTCGCTGAGCATGTCTTCGACTTGAGTCCGGATGGCTTCCCGTTCGTGAGAAGAGACGCGGTATGTTGCCTGTCGGGTAGGCCGGGCTCCATCTTCAGTTATAATACGGTGCTTCGCTAGGGGTGTCTGACGTAATTTTTAACTCGACCAAAAACACTCACTGTAGCGACGCAGCAAAGCCAATAATTTGTTCCGTTGTTCTTGCGGTAGCGGCGGATTCACGTCGAAGGGCTGCGGAAGCTTGCAGGTGTCATCGGGTGTGCATTCAAAGTCGGCGACCGCGATCACGTCACTTGTTTCTTGCGTTTCTTCGAGGAACGCAATTGCAGCTCCCTTGTTTAAATGCTGGTATTCTTCGGTGAAATTAGTGACCAAAACGTGAGATTGGCGTTGCTTAATTGCGCAATGCCTCTTGCGACGGAGACACCGCGGTCGAGAAGCAACCTTCGATCACTCTCTACGATAGCGTCGATGTCAGAAGCAGCATTCTCACAGTAGACGGCGATCATCAAACTTGCGCGGGGTGGCAGGGTGATGTGATCGTCGGCGATCCTGACTGCAGCACGGTGATCGGGGTTCGGCTGAGGCATCGTGGAGTGATCGGAGGAAAAAGTTATCGACTTGGTCTGCAGATCAATTATTGCGCCGTTGTCTGTCAAAAAGTCCATTCCGAGAATTACGTCGCGGGAGCAGTTAGGCAAAATAACGAACTCAGCAGGGTACGTGGTGCCGCCTATGGTGACGCGTGATGTGCACGTTCCACTTGGCGTTACGAGATGGCCTCCTGCTGTGCGTATATGCGGACCGTCCCATGTTGTCGTAACTTTCTTCAACTTCGACGCGAATGAGCCGCTCATTACCGAGTAGTCGGCTCCCGTGTCGATGAGGGCGACTACGTCAAACCCGTCGATGGACAACTGGACGTCGGACGACGCTTTACTCGAGTTTCTGGTGCGTCGGGGCGTTGTATCTCGGCTTGTGCGTGTTGACGGTCGGGCACCATGCGTCGTCATTCTCGTCATCTTCTCAGCGGCAGGCTCTGTTGTTTCGGGTACGCGTCGCGTCGTGTCGTCGTCGGGTTCGGAGTCACGTCTGGGTTAGATGGAGTCGTTTGGCTGCAGGTACGATGTTCGGTGCGGCCATGCGTCGTTGGAGGGTTTTCGTTTTTTCGCCGTTCTGCAACTTCACCTCAAGAAGTTGCTGCTTTTAGTTTCCCCCGCATGGGCTGGGACACCTTCCACGTGAGAAGTCAGCGGTGTTATGGCGGTTTGGCGACTGGTACCGGTAGGGCGACGGCGAACGGTTGAAGCGGGCACGTCCTCGGTTCGTGTTAGACAGGTGTTCGTCGATCTCAGTACGGCGCTGGCCGGGTCGGGCGCGTCGTGCGTCGACGGAGAATCCTCGCAGACCGAGCCTCTTGTAAGGGCAGCGACGGTAGATGTGGTCGGCCTCTCCGCAGTGGTAGCACAGCGGGCGATTATCGGGCGTTCGCCACACGTCGGTCTTCCTTGGCGTCTGGTATTGGTCTACAGGGCGTCGGGCGGGCGGCATTGGACGGCGGTATGGCTGGGCCTCTCGACGACGTGTTGGGGCAGGGCGGGATTGAAGATGAGCTGCGAAGTAGGTCATCGCTTGGGGCTGACGGGGTGCTTTTGAAGGCATAGAAGTTCCCAGCTCCTGTTGAACCTCTTCACTGATGACGTCAGTCAGAGAAGCCACTTGAGGTTATGGCGTTTGTGAAAAAGCTCCTGAAGCTCCTCCTTGACCACTGCTCGAATGGTCTCGCGCAATCTGTCGGAGCTTACAGTTGTGGCACCAATGGTCTCCGAGAACAGTGCGTTGACAGGGCGGTCGTACTGCCTCGTTCGAATTTCTAGCGTCTTCTCCATCGCGGCCGCCTCATACGCGAATTCAGCCACCGTCTTCGGCGGGTTACGGACTAGACAAGCAAAAAGCTCTTGCTTCACTCCTCGCATTATAAACCTGAGCTTCTTTTCTTCGGTCATTTCGGGGTCCGCACGGCGAAAAAGTCGCTTCATCTCCTCAACGAAGATCACGACACCTTCGTTGGGGTGCTGCGTTTGAGTTTGAAGCAAAAGCGCAGCTCGCTCTTTTCTCACAACGGTAGTGAAGGTCTTAAGGAACTCCCTTTTGAATTGAGTCCAGTCGGTCAAAGAACTCTCATGGTTCTCGCACCAAGTTCGAGCAGCATCTTCTAAGTAAAAGAAGACATGCCGGAAAGTTTCTACGTCGTCCCACCTGTTGAAGATGCGGACGCGCTCCAGCTTCTCCAACCATTCTTCCGGGTCTTCAGCGGGGGCTCCCCGGAACGATGGCGGTTCTCAGGGCTGCTGCAGGATGATTGGCGACGTTGTTTCTTGCACCATGGGGTTGGTTGCAGCGTTCCTTCGCTTGGGCCCTTCTGGCAGAAGACCGAACTCGGGTAGCAATCCTTGCAGTCGGCGGCTTTCTCTGGTTGGACTGGCTTGGCGGCGTCCAGATGTCGTAGAGAGCATAAAGGCTTAGTACCCAGCACGTCCACCAGGTGTCACGAGGCCAAGGAAAAATACGTTTATTGGAGCGAACTTGGGCTCCCCTAACAACTCAAAAGAATACAGAGGCGGCGAAGCAGCGGTCAACAAAGTGACTAGCACAGGCGAGTGTCGTCGAATGAATGCCGCGGCGTCTGCTCTGCAAGCTTTTAAATGCAGAGCATTTCAGTAACTCACGATGTCACCCGCGTTGTCACGTCGTAGTCGGCACCATCGTTGTCCGCACCCCTCCCCCTACACTATATAAAAGAAAATACTATCCGGCGCCAGGCTTCGATCCCTCGACCCTGCGGGCGGCACGCAATGTACATGGTGCTCTACCCACTGCGCCACAAAGCTGACACAGAACGGGACCCTACGAACGCGCCTTATATCGTTGACTCATTCAAATTACTGCTGACGAGCGCTCTCTCGTCAGCAGTTGCCACAAGTGCAACAACATTAACGTAACGCAAACTACTTAACGTCGTGCACCCCCGGAAATGCTCTGCATTTGGTCGTGCCCCTCGCGAGGGGGATGTTTCACTGCGTCTTCTCTCGGTCGCGGGACCCGTGGCGCCATCTGGCGGAGGCGCGGCACAACTCGTAGCACTTTCTTTGAAAAATCGCCTCGAAAGCGCGGCAAATATGAAATAGGGATGACGCGCTTTCGAGGCAATCCGCCGACGCGGCTGCTTTGTATACAGACTCAGCGGCGAGCGTCCCGGGATTCTGGTGCCGACCGAACCCCATTTTTTTATATACGCCTTTGTTATCGTAAGGACTATTCGCATCCGGTCATGTACCTCAGGGTTTTATATGGTTCCGTATACTGGTTCCGTATACCGAGTGCAGGGAGCTGGATAATGTGGATGCCCACGGAATAACTAGAAGGTAGCGACGTAAAGAACCAGAGCTCTACTACCATGGGAAGATGGAAGTACAGCCGGTAAAAGGCTTGTCTATAACACAGCTTTCGTACTCTCAGCCCTATTCTGCCCCGACGGAGCGGGATTTGAATAAAACGACTGCGGAATTCTGAATTCTTAAGCCCGTTTTTTTTTGAGTCCGACAGAGCACAACATGGTCCGGCTGGGCCTGTCGTGCTCTGTCGGGGGGGCCCTGTCGGGCCAAGTTGGACGCCGAGGTCGAATTCGCTCGGCGAGCGAATTGTCCGGCTGGGCCGTCCGGCTGGGCCGTCCGGCTGGAGTTGGCTCCGCCCATCGGCCTTCGGCAACATGGCGGCGGCGAGCTGCGGGGACGGTGTACGTCGCACAACTTGATTGTGATATCAAAAACGACAACGACTTGCAGAAGTCACGACAGACCACCCCGGTCCTGAGTCGGTACTGCGATACGAGGTTATCGTTCGTCTTTTCAAATGTTCGTGCTTTGTGTGGAGCCGAGGCAGGAAATGCCCCAGTACCAGCGTCTGCAGAGTGGTTCGCCGTGTTTTCGTTCTTTATCAACTGTGTAGAGATACGCTCGTCGTGCTCATCGCTAGCGCGAGACGATTGATAAGTCCAAATTCATCGTGGCAGCTTGACAGCTGCCACGGAGACAGACCTTGACAGCTCGAACCCCGCTCTCGCGGGGTTCGAGCTGTCAAGGTCTGTCTCCGCGCTTGGATCATCGATAACGTTCAAAATATGGTCACTGTGAGTGAAAGCAACGCGCAGTGGCGGTCAGCGCTTGTGTACAGTGCAAGTTTTTCATATCAAGTGTGTACGCCGTGCTGTTATCTGTTTGATATGTCGAAGTTCGGCTCTCGCGATCAGCCGTGTGTGGTGCGTCGCAGTTCTCCCGGAGTTGAATGTGTGTCTGTGAAGCTGCGGCGCCGCTAGCTCTGATACTGCAAGAAACACATCGCATCCGAGGGGTGCACCTTTTACATAACTTTCCCGTTGTATATCTGCGCAGTTGGTAGCGATGTGTGGCGGTGTTTGTGCGTTTTGAAATGTGAGAGTGTTCCCAGTGCTTTAGTGCCGCTGGTGGACTGCGGCGTTCCCAAACCAGCGTCGTGAGTGCTCCGCTAGTTCGCCTATTCTAGTGGCCGCGTGATGTGGTGGCAAGTGTGCTTGGTGCAGCAACTGCAGTGTGTGTCCAGGCTGTGCTTTTTTTTCGCGTTCAGCACTGCCTGGTTACGTGATGTGTGCTTCATGCGAGATGCTGTTTCCGTTTGGGACTAGTTTTCGTGGTCATTTCACTTGCAGCTGTTGCTTGTTTACATATGCCGCATATATGCGCTAGGTAAAGCTTCCATGCACCACTATCCCAAAAAGTACCTTTACTAATGAAGCACATGGTTATTGTAATGTAATCATGCAGTCATGACATATTCCTGTGAGTAGTGTTTACACACCGGGTTCACAAAATGGTTTCTATCATAAACCTTTTCAAATGCCCATTTACGCTTTTGTTATAGTTGTTTGCTTTAAGCCACACCAAAGTTGGCTGTGTTGTGGTCTTCCCTGAACTCTTAAAATTCCAGCACTGTCAATCATCAGTGAACATTCTTAAAGCGGAGTTGGGGGTAATTCGTGTTCCTTGGGCGGCACACGTGACTTCTTTTGAGAATCCCTTTTTGCTCCCAACATATCCAGTATCGTTCAGCTTGATTAAGCTCGTCGGATATGAGGGGTCCCAATTTGCTGCTTTGTTGTTTGGTTCTAGTGATGAACTGAAAAACCCGAGCTGTGACTCTGATTAGCTTTAAGATTTTGCCGTAGTGTTCCAGATCGATCACGCCCGACTCAGTAGGTGGCGATGCTGCCGCTGGCAATGATCTTGTTTTCTTCCTTGCCCCTAGTTCGATTTCATCGTATATCGCTTTCGGAACCACTCATTCCCAATATGCATGCGGGACAAATCCACAGTGCTTTGCTCCGCTACAGGGCGTTTTTGGCCAGCTGCATGGCTGGGATGTCGCGAGCTAGATTTTCTCTTCCCGGATAATGTCTACATACGCACTTGTTCGCGAGGCGTTGAATTTTAGTGACTCAGTTGCGTGTGAACTGCTCTCAGCGGCCAACATCTTCATGAATCCAATAGAGTGCTGTTGTTGAATCTGTCCGCAGGTAGATGTTTGATGGCTGTTGCTTGAGGGCTTCCAAAATATAGCCACACAATCGACCAGCGAGCAGGCATGCCATCAGTTCCAGTCTCGCCAGTGTAATTTCCTTGCCTGGTGCAACCCTTTGTTTGCTTACCAGAGTTGTCGATCTTGTACCGTTTTCACCCTCCAGGGTGAGGTAGGCAACTGCCTCATATGGCATTGGACGGGTATCAGGAGAAATGTGAAAGCAGTCCGTCCTCCCTCCATTTGTTTGCGACCTGTAGTACCGGGGTACTTGAACCTCAGGGAGATAGGTAGTCCGTCTAGCTACCTTCCAGGCCGCCGTGCTGTTGGTAGGTAGCGTGTTGAAGTCCATGTTTTTACGCCACACTTCGTGGAACAGGACCTTGGCATGGACAATGAAAAAAGAAAGCCCCCCCTCCCCCTCCCTTCCCAGTGGTTCATGTTGAACTTCAGCGCAAATGACAAGACGCAGTACGATAGCAACAGGACACACGAAGCGCTGCTTTGTCATGTCGTTTACGCTAGGGTTCAACATGCTTACCAACACTTCCAAGTTTTCACGTTGCGCCCTAGTGGGTCACATATCCACGTCGTTGTTTGTAGCATGGGCCAATTTGTGAATGGTTCTATGCCATGAATACAATCCATACATAGAGATAATGTTAAGTGGTCGGCACACGGGTCCCACGTACGTCGCAAAACCTTCAGCACACCCGACAAATAACCGAGATGCATGGTATCCCGGGAGTCACGTTGAAATCACTGGAATAGCATTTTACTGCTTCAAACATTTCAGTGGCATTTTTGTACAGCTTCACGGCAGCTTTCTCGCTTCCAGCTCCTGTGAGCACGTCATCCGTGTATGTCTCACAGTTTGAGGGTACTGCTCTTTGTTTAAGTGGTGTTGAAGCATTTCGGGAAGTAGAAATGGGTTAGCCATCACTCTGAAAGGGATGCGGGTCATACAGCAAGTCAAAACTGGTGAAAGTGGTACACCCGGTTTTGGTATTGCTTGAAACCACAGGAAACGCAATGCATCTTTGTCCACCGGTTTTATGCCAACCTTTAAAAATGTTTGTTTGATATCCGACCTTTGCGCCACTTGGTGTCTTCGGGAGTTCAGCAATAGGGTGTATGCACTGGGCTTTTGGCCGTGCAGCAATGCTACCTACACGACGGCCCCGACACCATATCCACAGTTGCATTCTGCCGTGCAGGCAGCATGTTTCCCGATGCAAAACGTGGTTTGCGGCGTGGTGTTGGTAAGAACGTTCGCGTGGGCAGTGTTTTTTTCTGCGTGATTCGTGTGTTTGCGAATGCCTTGTCACAAGGAGTAGTCAGCATTGTTTTTGTTTCGAAATTTCGGACTGTGCTGTGCACACTTCTGCAACCGCAGATCCGAAAGCAGGCCGCACAACAAAAGCAAGCGTTTCGCTTTTTTTTTCTGTTTTGAAGCGGTAGCTAGAGCAGTACTTGAAGATGATCTGACTTCAGGCAACGAATTCGCAAAGAAGCTATCGATGATGGGTTTAATCAGTACCGAATCAGGCGTGCCCATTTTATTTCAGGTGGAGACGACGGCCGTCAAAGCTTTCACCTGATACCTTGCACATGCTTGTAACACGATGTGTTAAGGTAGCCGGCATACTTTATCAATGAGGCTAACCCGACTGTGCATCCAGCCGCAGCCTTGTCTACTTCCAGTGTTTTTAGGTGAATACGTGTACATGAAATGCAACCTTTTTTCAGGTAATTGTGGGCATCCAACTCTTTTGTCGTCTTCGAGTGCTCTTTAATGACCAAGCGCGTTCTGTGCTTATGCACTAAAGCTTGACGTTGGCTATACAATTTGACTACTTCAAGAACAGCGCAGAGATGACGACTTATGGATTGGCAAACTAGAGCAATATGGTTTATCGCTTGTCTCTGCGCTGTTTTTGCAGTATTCAAAGCGTGTTCCATAATCTTGTTTTGCTTATCATTTCCACCTCGTCTACATAAAAAAAAAGCACTTGAAAACTATCGGTCGAATCTTTGTCGACGTGGCTGCACCTAATTTTATATACATATGTCACGATTGCTTCCACCCAAACCTCTGCGTAATTGCTCACCATCATTGGGAGCTTAGGTAGACATCAGTCATACGTTCAACACACCATAACACTGTTGCCAGAGCACCTCACCGTCTCTCGCACTCCCCAAGAAGCGCGCAGCATGCCTGGGTGGCTCAGTAAAGCCAGTGCCTCGTTGCAGCTTTGGGTGGAAAAATTTTCCTAACTCGAGACACGGTCCTTTGAAGCAACCCAAAAATAAGAAAATCAATGCATGGGGATCACACGGAGATAGTGCAAAGCGGACTACGTTATCAGCGCCTGTCCAACGGTTAGGCAGGTGCGGACAGCGGTGCAGAGAGCACTGCACAATGTTTCAAGCATGTGACAAAGTGTGAGGTGAAAGCTTCAAGACCCGTCGTTTCCACTTGGAACGAAACAGGTGCAACAGATTCAGTACTGATTAGTCCCATTATCGATAACTTCATTGTAAATTCGTCGCATGAAGGCGGACTGTCATCGAGCGTTGCTCTATCCTTGGCTCCGAAGCAGCAAAAAAAAAAAGTGACACGCTTGCTTTTGCCATGCGACCTGCTTCGGATCTTCGGTTGTAGCAAGCGTGCACAGCACAGTCTGGAATTTCGACGCAAAAACAATGCTGACTACTACTTGTAACAAGGCATTCGCAAATCCACAAATCGCTCGAAAAAAAAAAAAAAACGCTGTCCACATGAACGTTCTTGCCAACACAACACTGCGAACCACATTTCACATCAGGAACGCCGCGGCCCATGCGGCAAAATGCAACCGTGCAGATGGCATCGGTGCAGCTAAGCAAATAGCACCACCACGCATTCGAAAGCCCATTGCATACACCGATAGACTGACTAAATCGGAGGTCAGGTTCAGTCCACTTTCAAAGTTGTTGAAATATTTCGGTGAGTTACTGTGCGATGAAACGTCAAAAAACACCTGAAGCTTGGGAGAGTAACGTGCAACAGCCTAGTGCAGCATGTAAACGGCATCAGCTTCACTCGTACTGTCCGTAAGTTTTGCTATCCCTAGCTGGTCGTAGTTTTTGATCACAGCGTCGGTAGTCCTGACACAATTCTGGGGAGTTTAGAAAGTGCCTTATCAAGTGGTATAGTGACATTGGCTTCCAAGGAAGCGCCTTCTTCTAATGTCCATCCATTTATTTGATGGTCCCGCCAAACACAGAAAAATACAATAGGGGCGTGGAAATTTCTGAAATTTCAAACACTTTGCGAATGCTGTTTGCTATTTGATTTGCAGTGCACTTTTATCATTCAAAGTGCTTAATGTTTTCGAGTATTGAAAATTTGGGAATAATTGAGCAGTAAAAGTTGGCTTTGCCGCATGACATTCAAATTTTCTAGCTTCACTGCATGGCATGCCCTCTTTCGTTGACTTTTTGCATGACGCTGAAGTTGTGCAAAAAAGCTTAACATGTGGTCATACTATCACACTTAAAAATAAATGAACAACTGTATACCAACTGGTAGAGGTTTCAGAAGTGTCAAAGGCCCTGGCTTTAACACACCATTTGCTCACTTCTCATTTTTCTTCCACTCAGTTTTTATGTGTACCAACTTTCAACCTTTTGTCCACCTGCTTGAGGGTCTAGCTTCATTCAACAGCAGAAGATCAAAAAATAAACTAAAAAAATCACTCCACAAAGTGAACACCCTCTTCCAAAACGCTTATTCAGAGGCTGGACGGGCTGCAGAATGCAGAACGCCCTTACTCTATGAAAGAGAATATGTGTCATTTCTTGTGCTACTGCACGCAGCATGCAACCCAACACGAGACAGCGAAAAGAACTCTTGTGCGATTGCTACGAAAAAACTTTTCAGAACTGACTCACTTTTGTGAACTGTAGCAGTCATGCTGACACTGCGCTACGGACAAAGGCTCTAGATTGGTCGACGTTCTATAACTTTGAGATCCTGAGATCTGTTATCCTACTACTGCCATTTTTTCAAATGTTCCTGATTTATTTCATTCTCCCTCTTATTCATTGTTTCTACGTACTCTTTCCAGATTTTTTTTTTCATTTACTGTGTTCACCCTATCTGACGCAGCAAGCAACGCCATTTGTGGAGCTAATGTCTTCAGTATTCATTTCCCAAATCATTTATCTAACATCACTATCATCATCTGGAAGGCTCCCGCGCAATTACAGCTTTCAGCCCCATTTCATGCAGCAATGGCCTCGGTCTGCCTTACGTGGTTCTTCCACTACACCATCCCTGTTGCACTAAGCTCATGTGCTTGCGCTTTGTGCATAAAGTAACCGACAGGTGTCCTGAGCTCGAGAATGCCTAGATTGGGCTGTGTGTCGACCTGCCATTCCAGGTGCAGAGGCACAAATGAACGGGGGTAGCACTTTTGTCTTCTGTCTGATGCCAAGCGTAGGGAGAAGTGGAAAAGGGCACTAGAACGGTCGGAAGCTGACTGTTTTAGCTGTGATTGTAAGAGCGTTTGATTTTATGAGTATACTTTGATGGTATTGGCATTATAGTAACTTGCAGCTTTATTGGCAGCGGGCATGTGTTTTTGCAAAAAGATAAAGCAAGGCGCTGCAAATGAACTGTGTTTTCTACCTCTCAACTGGTTACATTGATTTGATTGATTATGGGGTTTAATGCACCAAAGCTACACTTGGACTATGAGGCGCGCCGTATTAAAGTACTCTGGATTTATTTTGACCTCCTAAATATCTTTAAAATATGCCAAAATCTCGACATGAGCATTTTTGCTTTTTGCCTTTATGGTCGAGTCCCAGTCATGCTGCACGTGCAATCAAAGCTCCTTTGGAGTTTCTTCGGAGCACAGAACTGGACAAAGTTTTGTCATTGAAAATTTTGGCCGCATCAAAAGACATCTTTTCGTCTTCACGTTTTATTTTGTTTGTTTGTTTGTTTTTCTTCTCTCATTTAGCGTAGCAAGCCAGCCCGACGGCTCGGCTAACATCGCTGGTCTCCATTAAAGTTATTCTCTCTCTCTCTCTCTAAGCCATTGTATTGGTGTTGAGTGCATATAATTTTTACTGATTGCAAGAACATAGTGTATGTGATGATGCTCAAGTATCAATTTATATTTAAGGAACCCAGGAGAAGAAAAATATGAATGGTGCAAAATGAAAGGGTTCAACATGCATGGGACTACTTGATCATTACGAGTTGTGTGTCTATCGATGAAATGTCAATAAACCGTGCTGCAGTTTAGCGTCATATAGTGCTGATTTTTTTTTTTTGTCTGCATAAACATAACTTATTGTTGTATGTAGTGTTGTTCACTTAACCTCGTGTGTTTCAATTCTGTAATACTTAGTACATTTGGTAGCATTAAACAAAGGAACTCATTTTGTTGTCCCTTTACTTGCCTAACTTTGGCCGAAAGAGGCTTCATTTCAAAACAGAAGACCGCGTTAAGTGGAAATTACGGAAATGAACTAGATCTTGGTAACTCATTGAGGCATCACTGCTCTTAACAAAACAGCCAGTTTTGTTTATAACTAAGGCTTAATAATTCATGTATCTATAAATATCTGGGGCCTATCTGTTTTTGTACATAGCTGTCTTGTTTTGAAATAAAATTATATCGGCGAGTTTTATTTTGTGTGGGGTATACACGTCGTGTTCTGCCGTGAGTCTTCTGCAATTAGTGTGAGGCCAATTTTTCTTCAGCACCTCCAGCTACCCTTGTCACTAATTTTTTAAATTTTTATTGAAGTGTGTACTGCGAACCAGAGGCCCAAGAAGGAAGGGCATAAAGGTGTGAACAAGATCATAGATACCAGCAGTTCAGCATACAACATGTGGCAGCAATGAGAAAGAACAAAAGGCTAAAATAAACTAAACATTTGCTTCTATGTATTCAAATTAATTAAGACATATGTTCAGGCGTATTTTTCCAGTCGATAATACACGTGGGAAAAAAAATTTCAACCGGTGTGTAGAACGGGTGAAAGAATGAAAATGGTAATGATGAATATTATTTTGAAGTATGTCGTGGTCTTGCATCTAGGCCAAGTTTGTAGCATAACAACAGCAAAAAATTTAAGGCATTAAGATTTCTTTTTTCCCTAGTGTTTCAATCGCACCAGTTTGCATGAGCTCATTAACAGAATCCGTGTGCCCATAGTTAGAATTCTAAACAGTGAACAAATGTAAGATGCAAAAACTTTCTCCTTGACTAATATTCGAATCCCATAATCTTATATGACCTCACAAAAAGAATTTGTGCAATTATATTTAGAATAAATAAAGTCAACAGCCTTTCTTAGAGCCTTTTTAACCAATTCGATATTATTTCCTCTATAGGGGTCTGAGACGGTGCAGGCATACTGAAGTTTCAATCAAATTAAAGTAGGGTACAAAAGTAATCTAACTTTTGCTGGAGTATCGGTGAGTTTATGATTTATAAAACCGACTTCATGACAAGATGAGGAAACATTGGTTTTTATATGTGACTTCAGCTCAAGTTGCTAGTTTATACAATAGCTAGACGAGTACATTCCTGAGCTTCGGGCAAGTTTTCCTGAAAAAGGGTAAAAAAGTGTGAGTGGACTCTTTTTGTTGACGATATGAAGGGAGACTGCAGTCATCCGGTTTCAACCCCGTAGCCCACACATGACTCCAGGAGGGGATATTATAAGAAATAGTGAAATTGCCAGCATATAGCGAAATCTGTCTAGGCTCATTTACAATGGAAATAATTCATTACAGAAAATTTAAAGGAAAGACCAAGGGCACTACCATGGGGACCATTAGAAGTAGGAGGAGAGTGTAAGCTATTCACTCCAATCCGATGAACAAGCAGTAACCCAGGCTGCAAGAAAGGAGCGGGGAGGGTGGGAGGCAGTATGTGAATTGATTTTTTGAAATTAATTTGGCCAGACGGCTGGTACCCTCAGTAAGTGCAGGTGGTGGGACTGGCCTGCTCCTGTGAGGGATAAAAAAAAACTTCCATTCTGCTGTATGAATCGCTCATGCGTTCTGGTATATGGCCACCATATGCAGACGTGTACGGACGCCTGCTTTTACAAACCCCGGACCAGGTTCTAAGCCTGTGCTAATTTGCAAACAAAATCTGTGTCGGAATCAGCATACTTAACTGTAAACAAATGTACTTGAAACATGCAGCAAAGCGTTAAATGTGCCTAGCTGTGTTTTCTGTGGAAGTTATTAGTAAAACTGTTGACCTGGATGGGAGCCTTCGTACAGTCGTCCAGAAAAGGTAATCTCGTTGTAGAACACAAAGGTCAAAGCCGGCATCGCCATAAAAAAAAAGAAAAAAAAGAAAACACTGCGGTGACGGTCGGTGGAACTACTCCGGTTTTTGCCAGTTCCTAAATACGATCGCTGACTGTCGTAGTTCCACAGGCGCGTAATCGCAAAATGAGTACATAAATATGTGTTTAAGAGATGCGGACATGATGTTAAGGCAACAACTATGCTGCCGATATTCCCATACCAAAATTTTGTACCCTGCGTCGCAGAATTTAAAATACCAGTGCTCATTGCAATTGACGAAAGAAGCGCTAACATTTGCCGCAACGACGCAAATAGACAGCCCGTGCGCACCGTATCAGAATGCGATGCACTGAACGGTCAAGAGCTTGTTTCTGCGTAATCATAGAGCGCTGCTACGTACGTGGACGCATGTTACATTGCTGGGAGAGCGATTATGCTTCAAAGAACAGTCTTGCCGCATGAGATTCGGAAAAACGGGAAGATTTTGCGCCGTCGCCGCTTCATAATCCAAGCCAGAGTGACCCTGCCCGAGCCAAGCTGCAGCATCGCCGGGCATGCACTGGTTTATGGGAAGCTCTCCAATGCGCTTGCGTCTACATAGACGTTACGGCTGCAGGCTGATTAAGTCTAGCGAGATCAACATTCGCGCCATGCTGAGGGAAATAAACTCAAATTTTCTCAAATTACCATAATAGCTGTTTGAGCGTAAACAAAAAGTACTATAAGGTCGGACGAACCAATCACAATATTCGATTCAAGTGACGTCTTTGGCCCGACACTGCTGTCGGGGTCCTGCTCCCGAACGCAAAAGAAAACGGCCGCCCGACACAAACTCGCGTGTCGGACCGACAAGTCGGACCCGACATGTTGGATCCGACTTGTCGGACTCAAAAGAAAACGGGCTTTAGCCCTTCGCTTTTGCCTCCGACATGTTTGGAACGCGTATGTTTCGGCAGTTTTCGGTAGTAGCCGGTTGAAGTTGAAATCGCTGTTATAGACAAGCGTTTTACCGACTGTACACCGAAACTGGCGCTGTGGTGCGATTATCTACGTTGGGTTTTACCTATATTGGGTATTATCCATGATGAATTATAAGAACACGTAGGCTACCTCTGCGTCCGAGACACAATAGGTTGTAGACGCAACGATATATAGCGCTGATACGTGAATCACGGCGCAGGCTGTGGTGTGACGCACAGGTAGCCGCCGAAGAGCGCGCAATGTGAGAAGGGCGACAGACACCGCGCGTGGCTAGGAGTACACACAAATTGGGAAAGAGGTGGCGGCGGTGAAGAGGAATATGAAGTGGGGTTGTAACCATGCTCCCTCCACAGGTGGTTATGCGCCACTGTGCAATAAACAGTATGAGAAAGCCAGCTTACAAAAAGCAAGCCTGCATCTATCTCCTGAAAGCCGACTTCACCTCCAAACCCAAGTGCATTGTTGAGAAGGCGGTGTTTCAATGAAAACTAGGCTGTCTTACTTCAAAAGATTGAGGCTCTAGAACCTGTTTTTGCTTTGCTTTATTGTGAATTTCTTCTATACGCAGAAAATGTTGGTCTACGCTCAGTCTGTGACTGGAGTCGCTCTGCTGAATCCTAGACATAACCCGCCGCGGCGGCTCAGTGGCTAAGGCGTTGCGCTGCTGAGCACGAGGTCGCGGGTTCGATTCCCGGCCGCGGTGGCCGCTTTTCTGATGGAGGCGAAAAGCAAAAACGCCCGTGTGTACGAGATTTCGCCCCAGGTGGTCAAAATTAATCCGGAGCCTTCCACTACGGCGCGCCTCATCGCGTGCGTTGCGTGGGCGCGTTAAACCCTACAATCAATCAATCCTAGATATAGACTGCCCAGCGCTAAAAAATAAAAGAAGGTCCTATGGCCCCCACATTTTGAGATGAGACAGCGTATATTATCTTTTGGCACAAGTGTTTCTTGAAACGTCGATTCACGTGCAGAACATTGTAGATCACAGAAGATTATTCTGGGCTAGTGACGTTAGGGCGAAACAGACTGCTTATCTAAATGTGATAGCCCGTGCGGCATAAAAGTAAAGAATGTAAGACGCGCTTCGTTTGGAACGCTGATAACACAGCCGGGCGTGGCCCGGCAGTAAAAACAAACAGTAAATAAAGAAACCCATACATGGGTCGCGGCAATATGACATTTGCGTTGACAATATGACATATGGCAGCGCTTTCAGCCCTCAGGCTATGGAGCTGCAAGAAGACAATCAACCGCTTGTCACGTTCAGGGATATAATATATTCCAGCATTATCGGCTCTACAGACAGACCCTACCCTCACCTTACCCTGACCTCTAGAGAACAACAAACTACCCTACGACTCATACAATGCGGCTCCTTCAGCAAGCCGAGCATGTGCAGTGGGGGTGTGGACGGCGCAACAACGACAATGCAGGGACACAGCCCCGTGGCGTCTAATAAATTACACCATCTTCCCATAGGGGAACCCTGAGTAGTATGCGAAACAGCCATGGGCTCAACGCAATTTTCCATTTCGTAGTTCCGGTAAGTGAAAAGTGTGGTAGTTACCATGGAAACCAAATTGTAAATATAACGGTAACTACGTACCTCAACCTAACGGAAACGACGAAATGAAAACTAATGGGCACTTGAATCGACCCCATGGCTGCTTAGCATACTACTCTCCCCTACGGGAAGATGGTGTAATTTTTTAGCACACGCAGTGCAGGTCAGGACACCAAACTCGACTGGTAATTTTGGTAGGCTTGTCTGGAATCGGGGAATACCTTGTCTGGAATAGCTTGTCTGGAATACCTTACGAACCCCTGGTTGAGTGAGAGCCAACGCGACGGCTGCCTCTTCTGCTGCCGTCATGTCTTCGGTCTTGAGTGCGGCACAAGCAAGAAGGCTGGTTCCGGAGGTAGCCACGACGATGGAATACTGCTGCCCGCGATATTGGGATGCGTCTGTGTAGATAACTATATCATCCCCACCGAGGGTGGTGTTGAGCGCGAGAGCCCGTGCTTGTCGGCGACCCTCGTCGCGGGAGGAGTCCATATTTCTATAAGCAAAGGGAGCATCTTTAGTTCTTGTCGCTAAAAGTCCAGGAGTACATCAAGCAGAGTGACGTTCTGTGCTGCCCAGGCAATCTGGTGAAGGATGCGGCGACCCGCTGGAGTTCTGCTCATTTGGAGCTTCTCGATATAAATATGGCCCTCTATCAGCTGTTCCAGCATGTACAAAGCCCCGTGCTAAGCAGCCTCTGTGTGGACGCACTCAGGGGAAGACCAATGGCCTGCTCAACCGCCTTTCTAATCATTATAAAAAGCATCTTTATGTCCTCCTTGCCAAGAAGAAGACAGGGGGTTGAAGTAAGCGATTCGCGAGAGAACAAAAGAACAAAAGCTTGAATTAATCGAAAAGTATCGGATCCCTTGAGGCCTCGCGTCTTGGTGGCAACTCGCCTGATCATGTGTATGATTTGATTCATGCTGTGTTTGAGGCGCTGCAACGATACGTCAGTCTTGGTGTTGGCCTGGAGATGTATGCCCAGGATCTTGATGCTGGGGCTTGGAGTGATGTCCTAGCCATCACGGAGTATTTGAATGTGTTCCTTGAGGTGTCGTTTGGCGTGAGGGCGGACGACAAGGAGCTGAGATTTCTTCCGCGAACACTGGAATCCCCAGGCTTTAGCCCATTGGCGTACTAGAAGTGAGATGCCATGGTTTGGTGTGAGCTTCCTTTATTCGCTATTACGTGGCCGCCAGCGAGAGTGCAGGGGTTAAACCCGCAATGTGCTTTGTGAGTGCCCCACTTGTCTTCCCCGCCTCCGCGTGGGCTCGTAGCTAAATCATTCCTCTTCCAGCCACCGTAGCGGCGGACTCGGAATCATGAGCTCCCCCGGAGCGGCATTTGCGGCCCAGACTGGCCGCGGTAACAGAATTGAAGTTAACGTTGATGACGAGTACCAAGTTATTTTGCCCCAACTGCCGACAGGGCGTATCGTGTTGAATACGGCGTTTCTTCACTGGGACGTGAAAGCCAGACCGTTCCGCGTCGATGACTTCAGAGACATGCTCGCACGTGTTGGTATTCTCTCCGACGTGATAGCGTTGGGGGCGTCCCATATCAAACACGTGTGGGTGGTGACCTTCAAAAGTGCCGAGGTTACAAAGAAGATGCTGGCTGCCGGCGAGCAGGAAGGGAAGGGACGCCGGTGCCTCGTCGTGGATCCGCAGGACCATCAGGTGAGGCTTAAGCTTCACTGGCTGCTGCACGGCGTTGAAGACGAGGACGTGCATACCACCCTTGCTTCTCATGGCACGGTCATTGAAGTCACCAAGGAAAGATGGCGCGTCCATGGAGTGCAGGACAAGGGGTCCACGACGCGGGCGGTAACGCTGAAGCTCAATGCAGGGTTGACCGTGGAAGATTTGCCGCATCAAATCAGGGTCGCAGGCGAGTTGGCCCTCTTGGTGGCGCCAGGCAGGCCCATGCAATGTTTGCGCTGCCAAGGGACTGGTCACGTTCGCCGTGACTGCAAGGTGCCTCGCTGCTCGAAATGCCGTCGGTTCGGCCATGCAGACGCGGATTGCGTCCGCACTTACGCCAACGTGGCGGGGCCTGCGGGTAGAGAAGAGATTTCAGAGCACTTGATGGACGTGGCCGAGGCGGAAGCAGCAGCACAAGGCACGGGAAACCTGGAAAAGGTGGAGGCGACCCCAAGTGTTTCAAGTCCGTCCCAAGACGCGGAGCTAAAGAACAAGGAGGAGGCGGCAGCGTGTGTTAGTGCGATTCCAGCGAATGGCTTAAAGAACCAACAGCCCACTGAAGTCAAGCCCGAACCAAGCGCGGATGAGAAGATCGAGGCGGGCGGGCAAGCAAGCGCTGGGAACAACGCCAAGCGCGGCCTTGACAAGAGAGAGAGAGAGAGAAAAAAACATCTTTATTGTCTGGCAAAAAGACGGGGCCTAAACGTCACGCTGGACGGCCACCCGGCTCCCGCTACCTACTCGCACCCAGCCTCCGAGGAGACAGTGCTGTCGGCCGCTGGCGCTCGAGGGCCTCCAGCGCTTGCTGGACGGCCTCGCGCTGTGCGTCGTAGTCCACACTCGCCACCGCACTCGCTAGGCGCGGCGGCAACGCGTCGGTAACACCGTCCTCCATCTTGCAGTTCCACAGCATGTGCGCCATGGTGGATTGGTCCTCGCCACACACCGCACACACGTCACTCGCGTACACCTCCGGGCATACATGTTCGGCCACCACCAGTGTCCACACCGGTCGCGTCTGTAGCTGCCGCAGCGTCACCGGCTCCTGTCTCGTGAGCTTACGGTGGGGCTGCGGGTACGTCCGCCTGCCCTTCCGGTACCAGTCCAACACGTCCTTGTACGAGGCGATCGGCACCGCCTCGTCGTCGTCCTCCGCAGGTCGGGGGCTCGGGCTCGCGCCGCGGCTGGTGAGCGCGCACGCCGCCCGGTCCGCCTCCTCGTTGCGGTTCTCGCCCGTGCTCACCGGGCCCATGTGTGCCGGAAACCATTTCACCGTCACCGGCACCGCTCTGTGTCCTAGGGCCCCGCACACCCTCGCCGTGCACGGGGACACGTTGTCCCTCGCAAAGTTCACGATCGCACTCCGCGAGTCGCCTATCACCGTCGTACACCTCGGGTTCGTCAGCGCCAGCGCAATGGCCAGCTCCTCCGCATGCTCCGGGCTCCGCGCCCGCACGCTGCCCGCCGTGCACAGCTCCCCGGAGGTCGCCGCGACCACGGCCGCCGCATACGTGCCCGGGCGGTCCGAGTACCTCGCCACGTCGACGTAGAAGGCTCCGTTGTCCGACGCGTGCGCGGCCGTGAGAGCTTTCGCCCTCGCCCGTCAACGCTCTCGGTCCACCTCGGGATGCATGTGTCTCGGGATCGGCGGCACCTGCAACGAGCGGAGCAGCCCGCACGGCAACGGCGACCGGCCAAGGCTCCCTTGCAGCCCCCCGCGGTATCCCACTTTCTCCAGTATCGAACGCCCCGTCCCAGTTCGCGCTAACCTAGCCATTTGCGCCGTTCGCTGCGCCTCGGCAATCTCATCCAGCGTGTTATGCACCCCCAGCTCCAGGAGTCGCTCTGTGCTCGTGTGCTTGTACAGCCCCAGTGCCGCCTTGTATGCTTTGCGTGTAATCGCGTTCACCTTCTGGTGCTCTGCCGCCTTCCAGTCCTGAAAGGCCGCGACGTAGGCAACGTGGCTGACCGCAAACGACTGCACCAGCTTCAAGAGACTGGCTTCTTTCATTCCCGCGTGCCGCGTCGACACCTTCCTAATGAGCCGAATGGCCGTAGACACCTTCGCGTCCAGCTTCGCAATTGTCAGACCGTTGTGCCTCAGCGCATCGATGTGCAGCCCCAGCACCCGTAGCGTCTTCACGTGCGGGATGGCCGTCCCGTCCCTCGTTCTCAGGTTGATATCCGGCTCGGTCGTGTCACTCCGGCTCTTCCTGCGCGGCGGTACGATCAGGATCTCCGACTTCGCCGGCGAACACACCAGCCCCGTGCCCCGCAGCTGGTCTTCGATCTCGTCGATCGCCCGCTGCAGTGCCGCCTCGATCTCGCCGTCGCTGCCGCCGGTCACCCAGAGCGTTATGTCGTCGGCGTATATAGTGTGCTTGACGTTCGTGAGACTCCGCAGTCACTCGGCCACCCCGATCATTACCATATTAAACAGCACCGGCAAGATCACGGCGCCCAGCGGCGTGCACACGCTCCCCATCGTCTTGTTCGGTAGCTCCATGTCGCCGGCCACGATCGTCGTCGCGTGGTCCGTCAGAAAGTCTTTGACGTAAGCGAACGTGCGTTCTCCCATGTTCAGTCGGTACACTTTCTCGAGTATCGCCGAGTGGTGGACTTTGTCGAACGCGCTCTGCAGGTCCAGGCCCAGCACCGCGCGGTTGTCCATGGAACGGGTCGGTAAGGTCCATCACCTCGTGCTTGATCAGCAGCACCGCGTCTTGCGTGCTCAGCTTGGCCCTGAAGCCCAGCATCGTGTCCGGGTACAGCCCTTCCTCCTCCAGGTACGTCTGCCAGCGGTTGGGTAACACGTGCTCGAGCACCTTCCCCACGAAGGATGTCAGCGAGATCGGCCGCAGGTTCTCGATATGTGGTGGCTTGCCCGGCTTCGGGATCAGCCCCGTCCGCGCGTCTTTCCAGCTCTTGGGCAGCTTGCCGGCGCGCCAGCACCCGTTGCAGTACCCCGTCAGCGCCGTAACCGCCGCGTCGCTGAGGTTGCGCAGCGCCTTGTTCGACACCTTGTCCGGCCCCGACGCCGACTTGCCGTTGATCGTTTGAGCACCGCGCGGACCTCCCACTCCTCGATGTCTGCGCCGAGCCGGGTGTTGGCTGCGCCCGCGTAGCTCGGGAGGCGGTCTGGCGGGGTGGACGGAAGGTACTTGTTGTTCAGGCGCTGGCGGACCTCCGCCTCGCCAAGCTCTCGCTTTGCCTTGTTCAAGGTGCGCGCCAGGATGTGGTGGTGCGTCCCCTTGGTCTTGCTCTCGTCCAGCAAGTGGCACAGCAGCTGCCAGGTGCGGCTCTTGTGTATTTGACCGTCCGTCTCCTGGCAGACCGCGTGCCACTGCTGTCTGCAGAGCACCGCGCTGTGCTTTTCAATCTCCCGGTTGAGCTGGGCTACCCGCTTGCGGAGCTTGAGGTTGTGGCGCTGCCGCTTCCGCCTGTCTCTAAGCGAGTTCCGCGCTTCCGGCAGGTGCGCCAGCCGGCTATCGACCTGCGGGGTCTCGTCGTCCACCTCCATCTCCGTCGTGGCCGCCTGCGCCGCCACGTTGAGGGCTCGCGTCCACTCGTCGATGTCGTCGATTCGCTTCGGCACCCCACCCAGGGCCTCTCTGTGCGGACTCCAGTCCGTCACACACTGCTTCCGGGGCGTCGGCGCCCTGCCGCGCAAAGGTACCACGATCTCCAGGACATAGTGATCGCTGCCCAGCGTCTCGCTTGTGTTTCGCCACCGCACTCCGGCCTTCTTGCAAAACGCCAGGTCCGGGTTCGTGTCGCGCTGCACCAACGTGCCGTGTCTTGTGTACTCCGACAGGTCGTTCAACAGCTGGTACCCCGCGTACGTGGTCTCCTCGAACAGGCTGCGCCCCTTCGCCGTCGTCTTCGGGTACCCCCCGCCGTGTGCGGAGCGTTCAAGTTTCCGCACACCAGCGCGGCGCTGTCCCCGGCCAGCTGACCCACCTTGTGCATTATAGTCCGAAACTTCTGCTGGTACTGCTTTGGGTTACTGTAAACATTGATCACAAACACGCTTTCCTTCTTTTTGCGTCCCGTGACGACCTCAATCGCCCGGTGCTCGATGGCGCTGTTGCTCAGTAGCTCGTGCTCCACGTACGTGAGCCCTTTCTTCACCAGCGAGCACACTCCCTGCCCGGCACCCTTCCCGACCGTTCTCGCGCTGGGAGGGCTAGCGTACGAGCGATACCCCGGCATGCTCGGGGGAGCCTCGCTAGCTGTGCGTCTCTTGCAGCAGAATCACGTTCTGCCGCCGGCCGGCTTGACCAATGTACTGTTGTAACGACGCCTTCTTGCCGCGCAAGCCGTTCACGTTCCACTGTCACACAACGAGCTCGTGTCTCACTGCTGCTCGGGCCATGATGGGCGTTGGTTAGGGGGCTGGTATTGGGTTCCTGTGCTCAGTCTCGCTATGGCCTCCTGCATTTGCACCAGCGTCTCCTGGACCGCCTGGAACATCTGCTCGAACTTGGTCAGGCGGACGACGATGTCGGCCCTCGTCGCCTCCAGTGCCGCTAGCCTCCTGTTCGTAGACTCTTCAAACTTGTCGAAACGCTCCTCCAGCCGCTGGATGCACCTGTCGATCGCCCTCGTCTCGATCGCCCACCTCTTGGCTCGGGAACCTCGGTCGTGACTTCCTCTCTCTCCGCCTCTTCGGCCGGCGCCTCAGTCTGTACCTCCATGGCTTGCGCCTGCGCTTGCGCCTGCTCCTGGCGTTGGTTGGCAAGAAGCTGGTCCAGCTTCCTATTCATCTCCAGCATGCGCATGTCTTGCTCGGCGATACGCTTCTTCAGGCGCTCGTTCTCGTTGCGAAGCTTGAGCATCTCGGGGCTGGGTTGCGGTTGACTCGCCGTCTGCTGCGGAAAGCCTTTCGCTCTGGCGTTTGCGGTCTGACCACGTCGGCCCACGCCACGCGCTCTCTCGACTTAGACTCTCTCTTAAGGCTCGCGCTGCGGCTCGCGCTGGGCCGCCGGTTGCCGGGGCACCGCCGGCTGCCGCTGCGCTGACGTAAGCGACCGCGCGCGCTCGCCACCTGCGCCATCACGTGGTCGCGTGGCCGCAGCTGCGGGAACTCCACTAAGCCTAATCGGGGCTGCTGCGCCTCCACGTGCCTGCGCTCCCACCGGCGGTGCGTCACCACGTACGGAACTTTATACCGATTTTTGGACCCAGGCGCGCCGGTGGGATGCGCTCCGTTACACAGCTTGCATCAAGGTTTGCATTCTCTCTCGTGATCCGGGCTGGGGTTCGGCGCGTTACACGCAAAGCACACCTTCGTGTACGGAAAGGGGCACACGTCCGTTCTGTGACCGACTTTGCCGCAGCAACGGCACACTTCGAAATGCTGTCTATACAGAGTACACTTCACCAACATGGCTCCGTATTTCACGTAGTTGGGCACCTTAGTTCCCTCAAACACCAAAATAACCGTGGTCGTGTTTCCGATTCTATGCGCATCTAGTGCGAGTGGATTAGCGTCGTTTGCAATATTGTCCTGAAGCTCCCGGTTCGAATCCGACAGCGATATTCCCCGAATGACCCCCTTAGTGGTGCCGTTGGGCGCCGACAAGTAAGCGTTAACCTCGTGGTCTCTATCTCCGACTCTCAGCAACCGGATCCCTGCGTATTTTCTAGCCCTTCCCTCGTGCGGGGTACTTATTACGATAATGTTCTGAGCCACGTTAGTGCACATGGTGTCCTGCTTTGACTCCTGGAGCGAGGTCCCTGCCACCGCGAAAATAGCGGCCATTAGCCTAGACGCGTCTGTGCGGCGCACGTTGAGCCCACCGCGCGGCCTATGCACGACCTTAGTTTCCTCCCTCGGCAGCGTCCGCAACATGCGGGCCGCCCTACTGATTCTAGCAGATACCCTCTTCGCAAACTGCGCGTTGCTAACTTTGGGGGCTGCAAGGGCAGGAACCGACTCACCGCTTGCCGTGCCGGCCGCTCGCTGCCGAAGTCGCTTGCCAGCCGCCTGCCATCCCTCCGTGTACGATGGTTGCAAGACGGTGCCATCGACCGTCACCGCAGTTCGTCCCTCGTCGTAGTTCCCACTCACACTCGATGCCCGAAAATCTTCCCCGGCAAGCGGGGCACCGCCGGTATCCATCGCCCACGTCTCCTGGGGGGTAGTAGCCATCTACCACTGTCGGCGGCCGCCGCCGGCACGCCCGCGGCCGAATTCGAACTGGGGCTCTGTTAGGGTTAGCTGGCGGGCCACGCTGGGAAACTTTGCACTCAGAAAAATTGGTGAAAATTCGATGCACTTCACCAAATCTAGTATCGGTCGATGCCTCCGGTCAAGCTGCGTCGACTAGTAGCAATGGTCCATCGAAGAAGCTAATTAGCACCGCACAATTAGTCATAATCTACGGAGCCGATGCAACACATGTCCCGTCGCTCCGGCAACCGCAGCGCCACCCCCCGGGCTTGACAAGACGGACGCGGGAGAGGAAGATGGGGCCACGGCCAGCAGCGAGGAGCCACCACTGAAAACATACCCAGGGCGACGCTCTTCCTCGGTGAAATCGCGTCCCAACGTCGTGACCAGAGGGAGAGATGAAAACTTTTATTGACGCCATTGGCCTAAGGGGTGGCCATGGGTGCCCGAAGGGCCGCCACCACGGCTTGTGCTCGGGTGACCAGTGGGCGCTGGGAGTCTTCGTCCGAGTGGCCCAGGGCCTCCGTCGAGTGGTCAGGGGAAGTTATGGTGGGGTGGGGGTCGGAGGGGCAGGCCTACATGTGTTGTTGCACTGTAGATTAAGCGCCACAATGCGGGCAGAGCGGAGAGGGGTAGGCGGATGGGTAAATGGGAAGGAGGGCTAGGTTGGGGAGTGATTCCGTTTGGAGGAGGCGCCAAAGCCGTTCCTCCTAGGGGGTTAGGGATGGGTGAGCCGGGGCAGCGTGTTGCGGGAGAGGCGGTAGTAATCTGTAACCTCCCTGTAAGGTCCGCTTATGAGATTAGCGGCCAGGCGCCCGGGCTCCGCGGGAGAACCCGCCACTCTGTCTGGTGGCCCAGCACTCTACGCTGTAGCCGTCGGCAATTCGTCACGGCGCGCACGGGAGACGGATTGTCTGGCCCACCGGATACCACAGGGATAATCCCCCATTGAGAAAGCAGACGGCACCGTCGGATTCCGGAAACCGTCGGCGTGACGCGCGGAGGTGGTGGTATTACCGGCGTCGAAGCGCGCGCCGCGCAAGACATCATTGTTAACGCGCCCCGGCCGGCACAGTGCACTGTCGCCGCCGTTCGCTGTCACCCCGCGGGGTCGTGCGCACCTGCTCGTTTGCGAGCGTGCCGTTGACCCAAAGATGGCGGCGGCTTATTGAATATTCCGTGGCGTGCTGAGTGACTGCTGTCTACGTGAATTTGGGCACTCCCTTACGCGTGTACGAACGCTACAGGGGCTTTCCCGAGAGAGGGTGATCTCGAGGTTTTTTAAAGGCGAACTTGGCCGTTGGAAATGGTTCTTGTCTGAGCGCTGAGCTGGGCAGTTCCTGGCGGGACAAGGAGTCTTGACCGTTAAAGCTAGGTTGCAATTTGTGAGCCCCCTAGTGGAAGTTAAGACCGCGTCGGAGGTTTAGGGTGCAGCGCCGTACCGGGCAACTAGACGGATCTTGCGGCGAGACAGAGTCTCGGCCGTCGTTTCTCGAGCGGTTTGTGTACGCTCCGAGAATAGGAGAGTTAGACGAAGTTGAGGAGCTCGAGTGATTTGTGCGCACTCGGAGCTAGCATCTAGCTGAAGTTTGAAGTTTTTCCATTATTACTCGTGTACCCAGTTTTCCTACTGTAAATAGCTATATATAAACTCCTCGTTTCATTTAATCAACCTCAACGCCTCGAGTTCGTCAATTCGACCGCCATCTCCAAGAACTTCCACACCATCGCCCTGCCAGCCTCCTGCCAAATCAACCGGAGCCTGGGTGATTGGGTTCCTGATCGACACCGGACTTCGGGGAAAGGAACTGCAGGACCATCTTTACTCTCCCTGTAAGTAGTGAAGGAGTCTCTGGCGGAGTAAACTCCTTGACGGGAAGTGGTCTCGTCAGGCGCACGGCTGACGAGTGCTCGTGCCGCCTTATGAGCCCACTCCGTGCCGTCTAGTCCCGTGTGTGCCGGTAACCAGAGGAGCTCCGTAGGATGCTGGAGGCTGAATTTTGGAGCCGAATTTTGCAGGCTAGCGTGGAGATACAGCCGCTAGTAAAATGTTTGATGGCCGTTTTTTAATCAGATAATATTAGATCAGGGGGAGGCTGGTGTGCGAGAGCCAGGGCTATGGCAACCTCTTCCGCCACATGTGGGGTTGTGGTTGGAATAGTGAGAGGCGCCATAGGAGTAGTAGTCGGCGAGGAGACGACAGCCACAGTGAAGGCCGGCTTGTGCCTGTGTGCTGCAGCATCTACGTAGAAGGTGTTTGGCGAGGGGGGGGGAGTGGAAACGAGGGCAGGCGCTCGAGCAGCTCGTCGGGCAGTATGATGAATAGGATTCATATTACGGGGGAGTGGCCGGATTGTGATGTTATCTCTATAATGGGGTGGAATGCGAGCCGTGGGGGTTGATGCAAGAGTAGTATGTATTTGTGCCTTCTTAAGTAAGAGTTGACGCCCGGGAATGCTGGCAACGCAGCAACCGGCACCAGCACGCCGTCGACGCAGCAGCTACCCCTGTCTCCACGGCGGAGGAGGGTTGCGTCTAGCGAAACGCGGACGTGAAAGGGTGAGCACCCTGCCCGCGGTGTCTAATATTTAAAGGGAGGCGAAATGGAAGGGTCTCTGAATGTAGCAACATTAAATGTCCGGGGTATGGCTGCAAAGAGAAAATAAAGCCAGGTATATCGCCTTTTAATAGATCAGGACATCGATGTGCTAGCGGTTCAGGAGACGAAGGTGGACGGGGGCGAAGAGTCCGAGGGCATGGTGCGCCGTTTCACGTCGAGCAACTACGCTTCTGTAAGTCACGCTGCGGGGACGTCGGCGGGTTGTGTGTTGTTCGTAAAGAAGTTGCCGGGCCTGGAAATGCAAGTGGTCACTGCATGTCTTTCTGGCCGCCTTGTTGTGTGCGATTGCCAGTGCAACTCTGTCGAGTACAGAATTATTTGTGTGTACGCGCCAAATTCATTGGAGGCCAGGTTAGATTATTTTTATAGCCTCAAGCAACACTTAAACACCGAAAGGCGGCTGATGTTATTGGGGGATTTTAACTGTGTACTGTCGAGCCGTGATAAAGCATGCGAAACCACCTATAGAGACGCTAGCACTAGTTTGCTAGCTGAGATGGTAGACGAATTCGGTTTAATTGATGTCGGAGAATGCCTTGAGGGTACAGGAGACGTGAGATTCACACATTTTCAAGGGTGCAGCCACGCACGGCTAGATAGGTTTTATTTTTCGCTAAATTTAATCCAAGAATGTCACGGCTACGATGTACAGCCGATTTCTTTCTCGAACCATTGTTTGGTTAAATGCAGACTGGGTAAGAAAAACAGAACACTCCTTTCTCGTGGGATCTGTGGAAACTGAATGAAAAGCTGTTAGAAGACGAAATGATCATGGGTCTGCGAGTAGAAAAAATTACGGAAATAGCTGAATGCCATAACGGTAAAATCGGGGAGAAGTGGGAGTTGTATAAGCAAGACGTTAAAATAAAAGCCATAGAAAGGTCTACCTGTATAAAATATGAGGAGAAAAGAAAAGAAAACCTTTTGCGAGCGAACCTACAAAAGTTGATTGCACTAGAGAACAATTACCCAGGAATGTTCAAAGACGACATAGGGCAGATTAGCACAAACTCGAAGCCATTGATCAAGACCGCTATAGCGGAGCGCTAGTACGCGCGAGGGCGGAACGTTGGACGATCGGGGAGGCACCCACAAAACGGGCGTTAGGAATAGAAAAGACGCAAGCCCGCAGGAATATGATTACAGAAATTGAAACCAACGGTTATGTAACTTCCGAAAAAGAGGAAGTGGAGCACGCATTTTTCGATTACTATAAGTCACTGTTCGCTTTAAGGGAAACAGATTTAGAAAAATTCAAGCGAGATTTTATCGGTGCGTTGCCACGCTTGGATGACGAAACAAAGGAATGGCTCGAACAACCCTTCTCGGCCGAGGAAGTTAAGTGGGCCATCGAAAACCGGAATCCGGACAAGTCACCGGGTCCGGACGGGCTTAGTGCGGCGTTCTATAAACATATGAAATCTTTGATGCATCCTGTTCTAGCCGGCATGTACAATGCAGGCTACGAAATTGAAGCGCTTCCTCCATATTTTTCTACCTCCAATACAATACTAATTCCGAAAACAGACTAAAGCAGAAATTACGGGATGTTAAAGCATACCGACCAATCTCGCTAAAAAACGTTGATTACAAAATTTTTATGAAGGTTCTGGGGAAAAGGTTACAAATGGCAATCCAGGAAATTGTAGGTCCACATCAGACGTGGGGCATCAGGGGTCGAAGCATATTTACGAATATCCACAAGGCGAGGTGCGTACAGGAATGCTGCGATGCAATGGGCTCGGGCGTGGCGATTCTCCAGCTCGACCTGAAGAAAGCCTTTGACTGCGTCTCCCACAAGATCCTGTTTCATGTTTTAGAGCACATTAACCTTGGTTCTGTCATTGGACGGGGAGTGGCGATGGCGTACCGGAACTGCACTACACGGTTGATAGTGAATAAGAAATTGGAACGGTAATCGAGGTGCAGCGTTCGGTGCGCAAGGGCTGCCCCCTCATCCCTTTATTGTTGTCTGTATACATTGAAGCGCTGTGCCTGAGCATCATTCATAATGGTAAAATAAGCGGATTTCAACTACAGGAGACAGAGGTCAAACTTCTCGCCTATGCTGATGGGATTGCCGTTGTTTGCGCGAACAAAGAAAGCGTGATGTTCGCCGTGCCAACAGTTAAGCATTTTGGGGAGGTCACGGAGAGTCTGGTAAATTGGGGAAAATGCCTGGGGTTTTGGCACGGTGAATAGATGTCAACGCCAGCGTTCTTTGCTAATGTAACTTGGGTAACCACCCCAGTAAGGTATTTGGGGACCCCACTGGAATACTATCGCGACAGTGAGCCCTACTGGCGGAGGCAGGTGCAAACACTGAAAGAGAAAGCGGAAAAAGTGAAAGCAACTGGGCTGTCAGTGTTCGCGAGAGCCACGACTTGTAATCTCTTCTTCGTGGCAAAGCTTTGGTTCGTTATGCCAGTGCTGCATTGTTCGCGTTTGAATGTCCAGAAGCTACATCGCGTATTTCCTGTTTTTGTGTGGGGGCCCACGTGGGAGAGGAGCAGTAGGACGAATTTGTTTCGGCGAATCCGTGACGGAGAATTAAGACTGACTCATCTCTTTGTACGGCAATTCGTAAACCGATTTTTAAGTGCGAATGCACTTCTTAAGCGACCCTGAACCTGCGTCCACCGGCGATGTCCGCGCACGTGGAGATGGGCGCGCGCAGCCTGGCCGCTGACATGGCACATACGGGATTGGCCAGGAATCTCCTCGTCTTCCTTGGCAACGGGGGGAGATGGGCGCGCGCTGCCTGGTCGCTGACATGGCACATACCCACGTGGGGGATTGGCCAAGAATCGGGCGTGAGAAGGGCTAATGCACCTGCTTAAAGGAGTACTAACAAGAAATTTCAAAGCTGAGATCCGCTCTAGCAATCAAGTACAACGACAACACAAATAGGTGTCTGTGAATAAATGCATCTTTCTTTCTTTGTAGTTGTGTGTGTGTGTGTGATCTCTCTTTCGCGAACATTACCGAACCGCGCAAATTCAACTCGTGCATTCGCACTTTCACATTCTTCCCCTCGGGGAAATGCGGGGAATTTTTTGTTTCTACGCGATGTACAGGACCCTTTTCTCCGCACTGTAATGCAAGTTCGGTTAATGCGTGCTTTGCCAGAATTTGTCGTTTCTTCAAGTTGCATGCCAGGTGGTGTCCATGGATATTCTATGGAAATTGTTTTGTCATTCCGATTTTTAGCGACGCGTTTTTCAATGCAATATCTGGCCAATGTAACTAGGAAAAAGTTATATTAGGATGTATGTGACGTAGTCTTCCCAGTGCCACTGTATAGAGCTCTGTACAACAATGGTACACGACAAGGTGTGTTAAAACGAGTGAAGCGAATGGAAGTGTCACCTGGGGCAAAGTCTTTCTTTTTTAAATTGTACACGGGTACACTTTCAGTCGCTACTTGGATGAAAGAAAGGGGTCTCTCAGTGCCATGGGGAACCGACTGTCCTATTTGCAAACAACCCGAAACTGTGGAGCATGTTTTTCTTCATTGTTGGGCCGCAGTGTTCCTTTGGGATGTCCTACAACGGTCACTACAGAAACATTTTCCACTTAGCCCACACGGCATACGTTTTTGGTGCATTGATAGAGAGGACGGTGTGCCATTTGACAGTGTCATGTTGTTGGGTCTGCACAGCATTTGGCGTTCGCGCTGGGCTTGGCTGCATTGTGATGTAGACACGCGACCAACGAGACAGTATTTTAGGGAAAGTGTGTGACAGTTTGTTGAAGTTCAGAGAGCAAAGAAATCTCCACCAGAGTGGTTGTCTAAAATTGAATCCATAACTACGCTTAGGGAATTTTAAATGACAACACCAGCCCCGGCGGGCATGTTGGCATTACTGTGATTTTTGCATACGTGTCTGGTCCAACGTTTCCTCTTTTTTTCCTCTCTCTTTTTTCCCCATTTCCCCTTTCCCACGTGCAGGATAGCAAACTAGGCTCAAGCCAGGTTAACTTTCCTGCCTTTCTTCTACATTCTTCCTTCCTTCCTTTCTTTGTCTTTGTACCTTGTACCTGGTGTTGCTGTCCGAGATGGGCAATAAAGAAAAAAAGGGCTCGTAGCTCAATCGGTAGGACAACGGACTCTCGCTTAGTTGCTATATTAGTTTCAGGTTCGATTCCTGGTGTTGCTGGTAACTTCTTTTATTCCTTCGCGGGAGTTTTCTGTTGACACCAATGGTCGCGAAAAAAAACCCTGGTGGGTAGAGGTAAAAAGCTTTGCTTTAAAACGCATTGCTGGGGAAACATTTTATTGGCAGTAAAGTACTTCCATGTCAAAGTATCAAGGCATCATATATATCCCTATGATTAAAGCGGCATGCTACGGACACCTCTATAGTATCCTATAAATGCGGCTATATAAAGGCGGGCATCACTTGGCATGACTTGGCATATCTTGTCTACGTCCACCTCTTGGCCCAGCATGTGATTAAAAAACTTAAAAACCGCTTACTCAAAGGGAGAAGCCTGAGGGCGCGACAGAGCTGCTTACCCCGTTATGCTGTTTCCCCAGCCGTGCACCACTAGTGCTACCTGCGCCAATTTTTTGTTTTTATGCTGCTTTTCATCCATTTTGACGGTACCCATCATATACAGGGTGATCAAAGTTAAGTTGACAGGTATTTTTAAAAATAGGCGCTTAGATTTCCGCGAAGAAGACCTCTACAGTGAGGTTATGCGCCCAGGGGTACATATAAATAGGAGGTAATTATTGATGTATGTGACTTAATTAACTAAAATTGATTAATTAACTTTTTAGTGGCTGCATTAACCAGGCATGTTTGTATTAGAAAGTTAGACGCAATCATGTTTCTACGCAGTTTCAATTGGCAGAATTCTTCTAGCGCATCCGTAGTTCGAGATATCAAACGGCGAAGTTTAATTGCCGTTCGCATGATTACGCATGCAAGACAGTTGGCACCGGCGCAAAGCTCCTCCCTTCTGTAACGTGCCTGCTGTGTGCGGTGTTCAGTTCGACAAAGGGGTGGAGGCGCAGGAAAAAGTGATAACTGGCACCCATTCATTCTTGGCTGGCGTTATCGCAATCTGCACTACTCGGAACCGCTATCGAACCACAGAACAAAAGGGAGGAGCTATGCGCTGGTCTTGACTTCTAGCATGCGTAATCATGCGAACGGCAATTAAACTTCGCCATTTGATATCTCGGACTACGGATGCGCTAGAAGAATTCTGTCAATTGAAACTGCGTAGAAACATGATTGCGCCTAACTTTTCAATACAAACATGTCTGGTTACTGCAGCCACTAAAAAGTTAATTAATCAATTTTATTTAATTAAACCACCTACATCAATAATTACCTCCTAATGAGGTGTCCCCCTGGGCGCCAAACCTCACTGTAGAGGTGGTCTTCGCGTAAATCTAAGCACCTATTTTTAAAAAAAACCTGTCGACTTAACTTTGATCACCCTGTATATATGCAGTTACATAAATATCAAATGTCTTAACATAAACGCTAATTTTACAGTTTGGCTCATGTACAAGTCTCTGCACGTTTACAGTTACATCCCACCGGGTGCGTTGCATTACACCTCTTGGGTTACGGAGAGGCTGGGTACTCGCCAAACCCGTCAAAGTATGCTTCCGCATTAAAATTAAGAGCAGCATGTGTCGTTTGTTGCTGATGCGCTACATTCATCGCAAATCACATCGGACAACTCGCACCGCGTGACGGATAGTTTTCGGAACATCTGATCTTCCCAGAATACCGAGTGAGACGAAAGGTCTGTGCGTGCTACTGCCGCTTTACTATAACACTTCCTAATAAATCGATGTCCCTTCCTCTCTAAAGAAAATTGGCCTGTGTAGTTCAAGTGTTGAGTATTGCCTATCGGGTCACGGCCTGAGACTGCGCTGCAGTTTTGGATGGCCAATTTTAGGACTTCTCGCGCTGCTCGTCCCTTCTCGTCCCTTTTTTCTGCTGTGTTTTTTCCGCGCGGATTTTCAATCGTGACCATTCAACAACTCGCCAAAATCGTAGTATCCTTCAATCATTTCTCTGTTTTCGAAAACGTCATCACGTTTAAAAAAATCACCCTATTTCCGAGTCGTTTTTTTCCCTTGACGTTATTTTTTCTCACTCTAATTCTTGACAAGAGTATTTTATTTCACATTTTTTGTGTATCTTCTAAAATACGGAGTTTTATGAAAAAGCAATTCAGTGGAAATATATCGCCTCCTTGCAATTAGTTCCGTTACTGTTTTACCTGCGTGTCAACACAGGCTTCTGTTACGTTGTATGTTCGTTCTTTTTGGAGAAATCTTGCTGTAAGTACTTTGTCCATTGAACTCCCGTAATTAACTTTAATAGAGCAAAAAATAAATGTCTTTGCCTTGCACGTGTGACAAAAAAATCAGGCCATTTATAGCTCACAAAACACTTTATTTAAATTCTCGTCCGGAAAAAGTACTCATGATGACTGTTTGTAAGGGCACAAGTGTCGCATATCTTTAATTGTTGCCAAACATTGATATAAAGGGGCCATGAAGGCAAATCACAAGTTCGGTTCATTAAAAAAAACTGCTTTGTCGCCATACCAACCATCCCAATTTTATGGCAAAGTTCAAAGAAATAGTCCAGATATTAAAGAGAAGACATGAATCAGTGGCGACTCTCCAGCCCTTTTCGGCGATTTGTCCATGACCCAACAGAATCTTGTTTTTGCGATTCGCGGCCGCCAACCTAAGACACAGCCTACAATCGCGAATGGGCGATTGTAATAGGGCGTATAGTTTTGTTTTATCTCACCCCTTAAATGTGAACTGACTGATGACAATATTCTTAATGCTGGCCCATATCACATCACTCTTGCCAATATTACGTCACTGTAGCGTGAAGGCTGAACGTGTTTTAATATTTCCGGAGTTATTTCTGGTTAAAAATGTCTTCCATGGCTGGAAGATGAAGCTAAGTGAGTTACCAGAGGCTAGTACTTGCAAACTGAACAAAGTTGTATTTTTTCTTCATGTCCATTTTAAAGGGGCCCTGAAAGGCGTTTTGAGCACACTAAACTGACTAACTCAATCGTTAGATTGGGTCGTCAACATCATCTGTGCAAAGAATTACTCTTTTACGCACAGCCGAAAGCTCACACTTTTGTTGCAAAGTTTGTCGCTTTTTTCTCACCCTTCCCTTCGTGTTTTTGGACGCCGCCATCTTCACATGTCTACGCCATCGATTCCCAGATGTTCGTCATGAGCTAGACATCCTGCTATTGGGCGGCTTTTTCACGCACTTCCGGCAAAGAGATGAGTCGTCTGCTCAGCGTCGGCTCGCCGGCTGATCTGCCAGCGGAGTGCCGGAGTGCTTGGACATTTCACGACAAACGAAACACGTGTAAACAAACGCTTAACCGTTCGTATTGAATGCAACACGGCCATAACACGACATATTCTCTTACTTGAGTACGCGTTCCATAAAGAAAGCGTTGGAGCCCTGTGGCACTTCTTTCTTGCAATCGCAGAGAACGCCCTGAGCCGAATGCCCGGGTTTGACGCATACATTTTATTCAACTTCCAAACAATCCAGAGATGCGTTTCGAACGAACACAACGTCACAACATGCGTCGCAAGTCCGAACCGCGATTGACAGACGATGGGTTGCCTGCTCCTGCCCCTCGTAAATTGGGCACTCACCTCGCGCGTGGTTTGCGGGGACGAACAGCAAGTCACTTACTTCTGGCGCACAAGCCGAGATGGCTTTTAGCCACGCACACTGCACATACCCCATGCGAGGTTGAGTCGTACGTCGCTCGATAAAGATAATCCAGTCCATGGGAAGCACTACTATCCACCCGCAGAAGCACAACGTCGCATTTCATCGCGAAACAGAGGCGTCCACAACACACACACCATCGCCTCCTGTAATGCCAAACGCATCTCACACTTCCCAATGGGAGTGAGTAGTATGCCTGCAGTACTCATATGCCGCGAGGTGGGGCCCCAAGCTGAAACCGGGATCACGCAACCGTAACTCACTCCTAGAGCGGTTTGTGCCTTGTTGCAAGGGCAACCGATGTTTAATATTACAAAAGAAATGGCGCTCGCTCCAGCGCTAGACAGCTCAGAGCCGCGGCGGAGCATGTTTTTCCAACGTTGCCGCTCTCCACGACACGTCGCCCCAAGCTGAACTGGCGTTTTGTGCACGGGTGCTGTATCGGTATAAAATGACTTTTTCACATGCCGCCGGCAGGAATTACCACCGCCGCAAAATAAGACCCGGCACCAGCGGGGACACATCTGATACGGCGCTTTTTGGATAAACAGTGCGCTGTGCATCCAAGGGAGCGAGCGCACGATCCCCCCGTGCGGCTGCGAGTTCGCCGCCGATAAAAAGTCACGTGCCGCCGATCGCAACTGCGCAACGTACACCGCGAAAGGGCAAGGCCAGGCCGCCGCACACATGCGGCCAGATTTTTCGTTCGCTTTTCCAGCCTTGAGCGGAGTGCGGGATTCATATTGTCAACAAAGCTTGCCCGTAGCAGACGGCAGTGTGAGCAGCGCAATAGCGGAAGTGCGTCACCGCCGAGGAGCGCAGAATCATTGGAGGGAAGGCTTGCTCGCCGTCAACAGCGGAGAGTAAGTTGAAAGGAGGAGGAAACGCGCCGCGACGATAATGCGCGGTTTTTGATTTTCGATTTCTCAGCTAATACTCATCGCTTTAACAAAATTCTTGCGGGAGGAGATTGCTAATAGATTGCTTTATTTGGTTACATGTACATCCACGCATCGGCGGAAGGTATTTCAGGGCCCCTTTAACGCTGGAGATTGTGGGGGTCCGCAGCTTTGTTTTGTCGTAGCGGTTACACCGAGAGGTCCCGTGCGCGTATATCTGTGCGAAGCTTAACTCTTGCGCCACAGGTTAAAAACGCCTGCGCAAGCACTGTATATAGCAGTCAAGTCCGCACTACCCTGCAGCATGGCATTAAACATATTATCAGAGTACTCCACTGCTTCGATCGGTCACAAAACATCGACGCCTGTTTCATGAGGACACCGCGCGCCTGGAGGTGCCCTCTAAGGGGGAATCCAGCGGCAGCGCGTACCGCAAGTGGCTGCGGTGTTGGCCGGTCAGAGCATGCCAGTGCTCACTGCCTTTCGGCGCCCCGCTCTGACTTAGCCTAGCTTTAGCGCGAAATGTTTCTTAATGGGGCAGATGGCGTTCTGTCAAAACACTATTGCATTTGCACATGGACCGCTTGGTCAGCCGAAAAGCTCTGATGGAGGTGCGGCGCGTGCGTAAAACCGGGTTTCAATTGTGTTAAAACAGCTACTTAAACATCGGGAAAAAGGAACGGTCCTAAACAACACAATACACGCATCTACTATGAAGTAGTGCAACAGTATACCTTTCTCGCATTACCCACCTATCAATGGACATTTAGATCGTTCGTTGATAAGTTTACTTAGTGGCGAAACCTAGTCTCACAGGTTCGCTGTTCGGTTTCGATTTGGGTCTTGGAAGGCTTGACGATCACTTGAAGGCATTTTCAGCGACGTTTTTGACGTACTTTGGCCGCAGTTATGATGTGAGAAAGCTTTCGCGCTTCTCTAAACATTCGTTAGGCAGGAATGTGAAGTTTCTTTTTTCAATTTTTTTTCTAATTACTCCTGCGTGGGCGATAACTGCACCGGCGTCCTCGGGCATTGACGCATGATAATATTTATCCACTTTTATTAAATTTTTATGTTTTTTTACGAAGAAGGTATAACCATTATAAAATGGGAGTTCTACCGTCAGGGCTGCGCTGATAATTACATTGAAAATGTAATAAAAAAAGAAAATACATGCGGTTCACAATATGAAATTAATAATTTCACTGCTCTACGATGTACACAGCACGCCATATAGAGAATAATATGAGCTTGATGTGGCCGACACTGCGGAACATACTGAAGAAACTAAAGAACACATTACCATAGACATGTGTTAACTTCAAACTATATTATCCGAACGGAATAACTTTTCCAACTTCCAACTGGATGGGACCGAGCTACTACAGACGCCGTGGACACACTGTTACGAACTTGAGTTCAAAACCACCCAACCGACTTTCCTTTAAAAAGATAACTAGAATATTTTTATTTATTTATTTATTTATTTATTTATTTATTTATTTATTTGACACCACCCTCACAGGCAGCACAGAAAGTGTGTCCCAAGACCGACCCGTCTATGGCCGCTTTCTGGCATGTCCGGCCAGCATCCAGGTCCTGGCAGCCACTGATCATACGTTGAACAGCCAACATTCGGCAACCAGCGCTTCTGTATTTCTCCAGCCGCACGTGTTCAGACATAGAATGGCAGGTACCCGGTTGTCAGATATTTATTTCACTTTCGGCTGCCGATATTCAGAAAAAGAACGGCCGAACTACGGCCTTGGGACATCCGTTTTTCGTTCGGGAAGGAAGCGGTGTTCAGCCGAAGCACGGCAAGCGACCGGCCACAGAATATTCGCATTCTTGTGGCAGGTGGTGTTCGAAAGAAGACCGACCGGAGCGCGGCTGCCGCGCATTCGCTCTTTCAACGGTACACCGCGCATCCGGCGGCAGAATATTCGTTTTCTTCGGGCAACCGGCGTTATGAAGGAGACCGGCCGACGTACGGCCCCAGAACGTACGTTTCCCGTTCGGTTAGCGGTCCTCGGCCGAATTACGGCAAGCGAACCGCCGCAGAATATTTGGCAACCACTGTTCAGGAGGAGAGCAGCCGACGTAAGCTCTCAGGTTATACATCAATCTTTGGGTAAGCGGCGTACAGCCGAACAACGGCACGTGTCTGGGTGCCGAGAGGTAATGCTCAGACGTGTTTGGAAGGAGACCCGCTGGAGTACGTCGGGTTTTTCCTTCGGTGAGGTAAAAGGCGTTAGGGCCCCGAGCGATGCAGACGCGTTTTTGACCTGCTCGGTGTTTATACGCTTTAAATGAATGAACTTCGATTGTCAAGCAGTAATGAGTGGCACTAGGTGAACCGGCAAGGTGCAAGGACTCACTGGACATTACCAGGTAACCTTTTAGGCCATCGGAATGCCATTTATTGCCGCAAGAAGACTGTGCCACACTGACGGGTGAGCTACGCCTCGCCAGTCATAGCCGCTACCACGCCTCGCCCGCCGGCTTCGTCGACGCATCAGCTCGGGGCTAATTGCCCCCTCATGAAATGCAGAGCATTGAAGACATCGACCCGGCAGAGATGTCCGACCCGAGATGGAGGTGTTTCACCGAAAATAACTAGCCTTAAAGGGCATCGAGCAAGCGGCCACCACGCACGAGCTCAACCGGCGTCATGTCAAAAACTCCCCACCAAAGAAAGGCAAGGGCGCACAAAAGCGCAAGTTTTCGTCTATTCTTCTTACAATAATACAGCGAAAAACAATGTTGCACTATTTTGTTGGTGATAAACGTAGAAGAGGCTAAGCTCGTGCATTTGTGGGTTCAACTTCAGGCCCTGAACTGTGTTACTTCAACGGATTTTATGACTGCCTATTTGGAAGCAAGTGTTATTTTAGATTTGCGATAACAACAGAGCGTCGTCAATTACAGAACCTGGGTGTTAATACAGTTGCGGTATTTGAAGGTGAGCTTAGCTACACTTGGGATATGACTGATTTGGTTAAACATAATCGCCAGCATCCTAGGAAACACAGATTTCCTCAGGTTTTTCTTACTCAACGCAGCTTGTTTGGCACGATTTGGCTCTAGCAAAAGATAAGATTAAAGTAGTTGACTGTATTTTCTTGGTGTGCAAAAAAGCATTTGGCGGTGTTCCATATGACCTTCTTGTTAGTACATTGCTGGCTATAAACTGAATTAATCTGTTGTTGAATGGATAGCCCAGTATCTCTCTCTAAGAGAGCTGTCGGTTCTTCTCAATTATTGTTCTTCCGGGTATGTTCCCGTGACCTCAGGAATTCCCCAAGGCTCAGTTGCGGGACCTCTTTTGTTTGTGTTAAATATAAATGATATTACTATTGGCCTCAAAGCTTTGTTCAAAGTGTTCGCGAATGACTGTGTAGTTTTCACGACTATGGCGAATGAACTTGATTCCGAATACCGGCAGCATGATTCGAATTTCATAACATCCTGGTGTGCTGATTCAGGAAAGCCGTTGAATGTTACAAAGTGTGTTAAGTCCCCTTCACAAGAAAACCTTCACTCATTGAAGGTTTGAATTGAATAGGTATACCTTCAATTACGCTGCTTTAAGAACTCTCGGGGAATATAAATAACTAGGAGTCTATTTAACCAGTGGTTAGAGGTTAAATACCGTAATTACCCGATTCTAACGCGCCCCCGATTCTAACGCGCACCCTATTTTCCTGGCAAAAAAAAAACCCGAAAAAACTTGCACTTCCGATTGTAACGCGCACGGAACTTTGTGAGCAAGAAAAACGAATTCTATATAAACGGGCAATTTATTTCTTGAAGTGATCTCACCCCTCTCCCTCTTCGTCGCTCTCCGCTGACCACAACATCTCATCCTTGGTGCCGTCAAGCGCGTTCGCGATGCCACACTTCACAACGAACGCTCAACCATGATCGATGGGATCGTGGCCCCCGCCTCGCACGCCCATCCTGCGAGCTTCTCCAGAGGCGCACGCTCCAGCCGACCACTCGTTTTGAACGCGCGAGAGCCGCTGCTGCCATTGCTGTTATCAAGCGCGCAAGTGGAACGATTTGACGATTTGTGTAAACGCCGATAGAAAAGCCTAGGCGCCTATGCTTCCTGCGTACGAAAAATTGTTGCTAAAAGCTTTGGCGCCATCTTGAGATGGCGATGGGCAAGACGAAATTTCCGTTGTTTCGGCAGTTTTGGTTTCGTATCCGAGTCTAACGCGCATGCGATTTTTCGACCTATTTTTCCGTAAAAAAGGTGCGCGTTAGAATCGGGTAATTACGGTAGACACGTTCACAACATAAGAGTAACGGCTGCACGTGTTCTTGGCTTTCTGAGACAAAATTTCAGCGAACTTCCGTCTAACTTAAAAGAACAACCGTATTTCACTCATGTGCGCCCAATGTTGGACTACGCATGTGTTTCCTGGGATCTCTACACCAAAGAGCTGGTTGATATGCTCGAAAACATACAGAGGAGGGAAGTGCGATTCGTAATAGGTAATTGACACTGTCAACTCACATAATGGAAAGCAAAAGTAAACTTAAATGGTAAGACGTGAAAGATCACAGACGAAAACTGAGGTTGACATTTTTTCGCAATATCTATCATTCGAAAACTGGAATCGATTTGGAGAAGTATATCCAAGCACCATTCTACATATCCCAAAGTGGGACCGCAATCTTAAAGCAAATCATTAACTTTCCTTTAAACGTGACGCCTTGCGTGATTCATTTTGTCTTTTAGATCAATACACGAGTGTAATTATCTTCCACGCATGATTGTACCCATCGTTTATAATGACGATTTTCACCGCGCTTTGTGGAATTATTTTGTTATTTGGCCTTAATTTTTATGTTTAGTGTTATGCATATCCGTGCTGTAATGCATGCAAAGTCGAAGCAGGTATCAAACAAATAAATAAATAAATAAATAAGTGTGAAATAAACTTGCGGAGCCACAAGTTCGCCTACGACGGGTTGAGAGCCTTACGCATTCAAACTCGACCAATAAAATACTTATTGCTTTATTCATTGCAGTATGCAAGGTTTACTGTAGGCATACAACCATTGCTATGTTATTGGTTTGAAACAAGTTATGTAGCTCTGGTCTTACGCCCTTCCTTGCGTGAGCACATAGGGATACATCTGCAGCCACCGGAAGCACGGCGTCATTCGCAACGCGTCTAGGATTTTTTTAACGTAGTACGACATGGAGAAAAATTATGTTCTTTTGGACTTTAAGTGGTGTGCACGTAACTCATGAAAACAACATAAAAAATAGATTGAAAATGAAAGACTTGGTCGATCTCTCCTAGGATCAGCCCTGTGAAAGATCATCAGAAAAGTTGATCCAGTAGAAAATTTTTTTGCAAGAGAAATGGGCGAATAGTGGACATACTTTTTGTGTGAAGGAAATTATATTGAATGCTCCTGAGTGTTTTGTGTAGTACCAAAACGCTTCGTAAAGGCATTCGCGCCGGTAAAGGCAGTGGTCAAGCAACTGTTGTAAAAATAGTCTATTTAGTCAGAGCATGAAAGTGTTCAGGAAGATTGTCCTAAAACGAATTGTATAAAAGGGGCTCTTTCACCTTTGTGAAATTCAACCCACTAAGTATGCGCCTTCCGCACCCCCCCCCCCTCCTTCATCGTTTCTTACAGGTAAGCCGCCCCGCACAAGATATCAGGACATGGACAATACAACTATTCCACCTCTGCAACGAAATGAATATTTTCTGCATCCGACAGTAAAAGAGGCACAGCAATTAAAGAAACGACCTTTCGTGAGCAGTGTTTAATAAATGACTTTGCTCTCAACTGACTGATAATTAAGCAAGGCTGTGCTGAAGGCAGAACGGCTGGTGGTGGCGCGCGGACTCACTTTGATGTGCGTGCAGTGACTCAAAATGGTGGGTTTGGGCTGCTGCGCAGCGCGACTGAGTCATATGCTTGCGGCGCAAGCAGCGGTCGTCCAACGGCCTCAGTACAGTTAACGTGCTGTCGCCAACCCCAATACCCGTAGCATGGCCCAGCTTCCGGTAGCTTTAGTCTGGCTGGAGTCCGACAACCGCATCTCGGCTGTCCTCCGGTGGCCGCACTTCGCCCGCACACGGGTGGCTTCGGAATGGGCGGAGCCCTACGGCTGGAATCTGGCCGTATGAACGAAAGCTGGTCGACCGGCTGACGGAGACCCGCCGTTGGATAGCTTTGGGAGTACGGCCATATACGGCCAAAAGGCCCACATTTGGACACGGGCCGAACACGTCTGACGGAAAAAGGCGGGACAGAAAATCCCCGGTCAAAGTACACCGGCTTGCGTTAGGCCGAACAGGCCTGTGCCGCCTGAGCTACCCACCCGCCCCCACATAGAGAGAGTCACCATCCTTATGTTAATAAAGTTTTATATATATATATATATATATATATATATATATATATATATATATATATAGACTGAAAAGATAAAAACTCACACAGAGCGCGAAAAAAATAAGGTTAGTAGAGACAGAGACAAACGAGAAAGACTTAGAAAATAAAAATAAGTTTACTGACGTTTCAGGGAGAGGACTCCCTTTCTTCAGAAAGGGAGTCTGAAGAAAGGGAAGGGAGTCCGAAGAAAGGGTACTCTGGTACTCTGAAGAAAGGGAGTCCTCTCCCTGAAACGTCAGTAAACTTATTATTTTCTAAGTCTTTCTCGTTTGTCTCTGTCTCTACTAACCTTATATATATATATATATATACAAGAGAAGAAAAACTTCGAACAAGGTAAAAGCACGATTGTGGCCTACGTTTCAGCAAAGCGAACTTGCTTTCCTCAGGGCAATCTCTCGCCTGGCAGGCACGGTTTATATAGGGGTAGGACCCCAGGTGAAAGGAGAGGGAAAGATGGAAGGGAAATTGAGCAAGCTGATGGTTTGGGAGTATGTCGGGGGAGAGATTGAGGGGCCAAGAAGGTTGTCTAGTTTAAGCCGCGAAGTAGGTCACACGAAAGTCAGCTGGTGGTTGGTATTCGTGGAATTTTTGGAAAGAAAGGATGAGAGGGTGTTTATTGACCCGCCACGGGGTATACGGAAAGGATCTCAGAACCGCCGGAAGCAGACCAGGCGGTGAGGGTGGGGTCCTTATCAGAAACTATCTGCAAGCCTCAGGTCAAAAGAAAAGATAGAGGCGGGGGGAAACCAACTAGGTCAAGGAAAAAAGAAACAAAGGAGAAAAAAAAAACTAAAACAGGGAGAGAAACCACATAAACCCACACACAAAAGAAAAAGCAATGACCCGGCAACTGAAATGGCACGTGTCACCCACGGCTACATTCCTGGAACAGGCCTGTCCTGAAACTCAAAAACGAAAAGATAAAGTACGGGGCACAAGACCACGCGGAGTAAAAAAAAAAAAGAGAAATAAAATAAATAAAATTGAATTCCAAAAGCAAAGGTTGGAGGGATGAGGGCGAGTATTAAGCTAGACGCTAAGGAATGATAAAAAAAAGAATGTAGGTGACCAGGTACAGAGCAGAGTGAACGGTCATAGTCTTTGGATGAGGTATATGCACGAAAATGCCTAATGCTGTATTCCCGGTGAATATCGCAAGGATTCCAAGTTGCCCTTAGACGCATTAATTCCAGCAGGTTCCATGGAGTTGAATTTGTGAATTAAGTAGGATTCTCGGTATTCCCTGTCCCTAGGAGACTTAAAATTTGACTGAAGTATAAATAACTTAAGGTCATCAAAATTGTGGCCTGGTTGGTTGAAATGCTGCGCTACAGCTATGGAGGATTTGCTAAGAGTATCTGCCCGGTGACCATTGTTGGGAATGAGCATCCGACCGCTGCCACCACTGTTGGGAATGACGATCCCAGGGCGGTCGCCAAGGTTGTGACTCGCCTTCCTGCTCGTCACCGAGGTTGGGAATCAGCCATTCCGACGCTGTTTGCGTTGTTGCGACTGGCCACCCGAGCGCAGTCACCGGTGTAGCGATGTTGCCTTGCTCCGTCCGCTATCGACGCGGGGCAGAGCCGAGCGAAGAAGTTCTCGAGCCGACGAAAACTTGAAGTAACATTTATATACAGTATTTACAGGGTAAGCAAACGTTACATCATTCGCACAAAGGCGACAGCACCCCTTTCACTCGGTGCTTCCGAAGAGACTGGTGCCGGAGAGAAGCCGCCGAGGAATGCCGACGACGAGAGCCTCCGGGCTTCTTTTATAGCCCGGGAGTTCGTTGTGGCCCCAAGAAGTTCGAAATGCTCCAATCAGGGCTCTCGCTGCCTGAAGTTTGAATTCCGACGAATGGTAGCGAAGCGGTGAGTCAGCTGCGCCGCCAATGGGGAAAGGGAGAGCGATGCCGCCGCCGTCTCCGTGACCTCGCCTCCGGGCGTAGCGACATGCCCTTGTTTGGGTCGTTCTCCGCTGAGGGATTCGGCCGCGCCGCACCGTTTCGAGATGCAGGATTCGGCCGCGCCGCAGCGATGAAAGGGAGAGGCGTGACTCGGCCTCGCTGTCGGCGCGTCGCCTCGTGCAACGCCTTTGGGCCAGGCGCTCTGGCACAACAGCACCCCCGCCGCCAGACAATGCGCCGTGAAGACGAGCTGCCTCCACGTGGCTCGGATGCTGGGCGCGCTCGTTCGCCAGGCTCATCCAGGTACACCTCCAGTGCCCCAGGAAAAGGGCGACTCCACCAGGTCCCTCTCCATGAACGGGTACCGCCTGCCAGGTCTGGATCACCGGTACCTCGCCGTGCTGCCAGGTGTCTCGACCAGTTTCGTCCGGCTCCTTCGGTCTGTCCTCAGCACCGGTTGCTCATCGTTCTGGAGCTTGCAAAGAACCGACCGACAACAGGCAACACCCAGCGCAAGCAAGCACCCTCTGTCCTCTGTCAGAACACCAGACTCCAAAGCGTGACAAACTCTCCTAGCTAAGTGTCTATCCCAAATTTGGACCTTCTACACCAAGAGACCCATGCGGGACGTAAAACTCTTAAAAGAAGAACTTACACTAAGTGCCAAACGTAACACACGACATTAAGTGATCTTAACTAAAGTTGATTACTTGAAATCACGCGGTGCGGAAATAAACAACTGAGGCAGCAAATGAGGGCAATAATTTTGCTCCCATCTACCTGCTACGCTAAAATCTACTCACGAGGAAACGAAACGAAAGACACGGTGAGGATGAACGCAGACTTACTTAGAACGCACGGCTTAGTGCGTCTGAGTTAGCGTTTCCGGCTACATAGCACGCAAACTTCTGCACTGCCCACACGACGCAGCCACATTCCTTTCCGGAATTACTTTAAGCCTCTTCCTTGCAAGTTAGCTTGCGGCTGAAGTACAAACTGGCGGTTCCCGGCCGTTCGCATTCTCTTGGCATAGTACAGCTCCCATGCCACGATCGCTCGTATCGAACTGAATAACGAACTTTTCGAAAAGTCGGGGACCGTTAGAACTGGCTCCTCGCTCAGGCTCGTTACAGCGCTTAAACGCGTCCTCCTTCTCTGTGCCCTTTTTAACTGGCTCTTCTGAGAGCGTCAGTCAAAGGACTAGCCAGTGTGGAGTAATCTCTCACATACGCTTAGCCATATCCAGTCAAACCCGAAAAAGTCCGTATCTCAGACATAGTCGTTGGTCGGCGGTAGCTTACGACTGCGGCCACTTAACGACTGACGGTCTTCGTCGGCCGCGCTACCACAACAACCTGCCTTTGTTACGTCACTTCGGCGTATCCTATGTGACACTGACTTATTGACTGATAGTCCTGCTTCTTTGCGTCTGCTCAGCACGACTCGTAAGTGCTCTACTTGCTCCTTACCATGTGCTAGAAAAGCTGGCGACATCGTCGAGGTAATGGAGCGCGTACTACGACAGGCAACGAAACACCCGATGCGTTAGTTTCGAGAAGCAATATGGCGCGCTTTTGAGACCGAAGCTCAACATGACGGAACAGACTGTTCCGAATGGGGAAACGAAGAACGCAGCCTTACAACTAGCTCTTCCCCACAGGCTAGTTTCGTTATTCGAAGCGCGTTCTCTTTCCGCGGTCATATACCAGCCTCGCAAAACTGACGCCCGTAATCTCGCGCGGAGCTGACTTCAAGGCCAACATAGCGGCCGGCACGCATGCCTCCCAATCGCGTTTCCGCTCATAGCAGAAAGCTCTGAACTTTCGCTTTCGCACTGAGCGTTTTCGCTCCACTGGCTTGAAATGCGGGTGAAAGTGCCCCACCTTGCTTTCAAGCAAGTCATCGAGAACTGGGGACAACGGAGAGTTCGCCTCGCAACGCGCGGCCACCTGGGTTTCCCTGCCGATGGGGATGACGCAACCCGCTTCGGCCGTCGGCGCCTTTACTAAGCTTCTGCCAGAGCTTTTGGTCCGCTCACCGCTCGGCCTTCGTTGCTCGCTCGTCTCTCGTGTCCTGCTCGCAGGCTTAGCCACAACATCGCCCGCGTTAGAGCTCACACCCGAAGGAACACCTGTTTCCGGGGGCTCTAGCGGCTTCGTCTGGCTAGCCTCGCCGTCCAAACTTTCACGAGAAACCTCGCTAGCTCGCGCATTGTGCGCGATCCTGTTGGAAGCCGACTCTGAGGCCTCTTCTGATTCTGAGCGTTCTGCCGAGATTGTTGAACCTGAGACCGACACATGAACGCGATCAGCGGACCCATACGGCCCTCTATCGGACGTCTCAGCAAGTGCGTTATCTCCTTTAGGTACGCCATTGCCCTCCGAGACGGCGGTACGGTCTCTATCAACGTCACTCGCTACGAGCTCACCGGATTTCTCTGTCGGCCCTGTCGGCAGCGCTTCGACCTTGAGCTCGTTTTCGCGTAACGGCTGATCGGAAAACGGTGACAACGTACTCTTCGTGTCGCCCGGCTCCGTTTCTCCACTGAAGGATTTCGCGCAACCCCGTTCTGCCGCTGGCAGTTCTGCTAACCTACCGCGACAGTTCTCGGTCGGCTCGTAGTTCGGGCTAAGCTGCTCGGCCAGTTCGGCGTCCTTTCCCCTCTCGCTCGCTGGGGAAGAGTCAAGTTCCTGCGAGAGCTTTCCCCGCTTGCGAACTCGTAAGTGCCATGCACTGGGCACTGCTCGCGGACGGTGCGCGCGTTTCGATATCTTTATTTCGAAGCGGCATCTCTGCCTCCGCGCCGTTCTCGCCTTCTTGGCTCGCTTCTCTGGCCAAGAATACGATAGCGGTCGCTTCGCGTTTGGCCTGGGACGCTCCGTCTTCGGGCCCTGACCTCTCAACAACGAACGGCGGCCGTTGGTCCTGACTTCTCGGACCGCTCGCCTGAATCGTTGGACAAGTCACGCTAGGCGCCAGCGAACCCTGCCGGAGCTCCGACTCTAGCCTCATCAACTCGAGCTGCCTTTCGGCTTCCCGTTTCTGCCTTTCAGCTTTTCGTTCCTGCCTTTCGGCTTCCTCCCTGCGTTCCTGTGCCTCCTCGCGCTCACGGCGCTCTTTCTTTTCGGCTTCCTCGCGCTCACGGCGCTCTTTGATATCATCCCTGGCCTCATTGACTTCCTCAGCCGTTACGTTCTCCTTCCGCATGATCTCAAGGATCGCATGCTTCCGTTTCGCACGGCCCAAGTCAAGGCCCAGCTCCTCGCAAATTTCGATGAGTTCCTTCACTTTAAAGTCCTCCATCGTTTGCACTGGCCTCTTGCTGCTTACCCGCTTTAGAATTCCCTTGCCGTTCCTATACTATCGAGCTACTAGTAAGGCACGCGCAAGTAATTCTCTACGCTCTTTCGTTTACCTCTCGGCACTAGCTTTGGTTTCAAAACACTTTCTCTAGGCTTGAAACACTCAAAGCTATACACAGTGCTTCACCCAGCCCTTCTCTAAACTACAATAACCTGTGCTAGAGAAGTCTGGTGAACTGAGAGAAAACGTCGAGCGCTTACCACACCAGGCAGTAGCCGTTGCCGGTCGATCCCGCAGCTGCCATCCAATGTTGGGAAATGACTATCCCACCGCTGGCACCAATGTTGGGAAATGACGATCCCACCGCTGGCACCACTGTTGGGAATGACGATCCCACCGCTGCCACCACTGTTGGGAAAGACTATCCCAAGGTGGTCGCCAAGGTTGTGACTCGCCTTCCTGCTCGTCACCGAGGTTGGGAATCAGCCATCCCGACGCTGTCTCCGCTGTTGCGACTGGCCACCCGAGCGCAGTCACCGGTGTAGCAACGTTGCCTTGCTCCGTCCGCTATCGACGCGGCGCAGAGCAGAGCGAAGAAGTTCTCAAGCCGACGAAAACTTAAAGTAACATTTATATACAGTATGTACAGGGTAAGCCAACGTTACATAACTCGCACAAAGGCGACAGCACCCCTTTCACTCGGTGCTTCCGAAGAGACTGGTGCCGGAGAGAAGCCGCCGAGGAAAGCCGACGACGACCCTATTGAAAATGTGGAGTTGATGGAATCCATCAAAAATCAACATGGTGGATTATGGTAATGGAATTAATGATGGCATGATGGCAGATGACTGCATGCTGGCAGGGTGATGGATGATGGCAGATGACTGCATGCTGGCAGGGTGATGGATGACGGCATGCGTCGGTAGCTGATGGCAATGGTAGCGTCGATGCTGGCAGCTCGGGTGACAGTATGACGGCAGATATGCGAAATTGCAAAAAAATGATGACGACATGAAAAGGAAAGATGCTATGCAATGCTAATTAAAAACTGGTTTCATTTCTTGCGAATAAATTTATAAAATAAGATTTGCAGCAAATAAGTAAGCTTGCATATGCGTTTTGCACTGTCCATTCATGTCGTGATCATTTTTCTGCTATCCTGCTACAATGATCTGAAAACTTAACCATTTTATGAGAGCTTAGATGTGTGTGCTGGGGTGCTTAAAAATATTACACAAAACAAACTTGGTTTTAACGTTGAATATATTATCATTAAATATCAAATATGGTGACTATCTTCGAACAGGTGGGCAGCTGAAAAGAAAAAAAAACTGAGTTACACACTAAAGCTTATACAATCCAGATCAACTCAAAACAAATGTATATTCACATTTCACATACCTCCTTAACATTCTGAGATGGTCACTCCGATGTGGTCCCTTGCTTCTGCCCTTCCTCTTTGCCATAAAAATAGAAAGCCTGCAGAAAAAGAACATTTTCAACAAATTAAGTGGAAACCATCCTGCTAGGACTCCCTTCAGGTCATGGAAGGGTGCTCTTGACCGGCACTGCTCTAAAAGGCATCGCATGGTGGCAATGCCTTTCCCGGGAAAGGATTTTAGTAAGATGCAAGCGTGCATGCATGCAACCGAGAATTTCAAGAGAACATGCGTTAGCAGCAGGTGGGAAAGAAGCAAAACACCCTCGTCTAGAAGAATTCTATGCTCAAAGCGCAGCCAGCGAATACCAGGCGCAAAAAAATGTAGCTTCAGGCGAGTGTGTTGAAGGTTAGGAACACGTTAAATTGAAAAGTGAAGAAGGCCAGATGACATTAACCTGGTTGGATGCATTGAAGCGACGAAAAGAAACGCACACAGTCTTGAGATGAAAGTGCAGACTAAACGAACGCTTGCCAAAACTTCAGCAAACTTGTGATGAATTTAGAGAAAGTTCAATACTATGAGGACAACCGAGCTGTGCAAGCACTAAAGACCCTTTCGGAAGCCGCACAAGAAGGAGAACGGGTGTGCCAAATTTGCCATGGAACAGATTATCAATAGTGATAAGGCGCGCTAACTAGACAGGAACCCACGTTGCGGCAAAGTGTTGTGGAAAGCGACTTCTTGTAAAGGATACGAGCATGTGAGGTTCAAAAAACTGCTGAAGCTGCCTTGTCAAAGCACACTAAAAATCTTGTCGGACCTTCTGCAAGAGACTCGAGTAATAAACCTAATAAAGGAACGGCTTCAAGTGGAGGGACAAAGCTTGCGGTCACTAAAAGAACCATACTGCAGCCTGATTACTGACGAAATGTCAATACAGGAAAAAGTAATTTATGGCTGCCAAGTCGACATATTTTCGGCCTTGATATAAGCTGTGAACCTTGAACCGGTGGTGCCACTGAATTAGCCTGCAGGCTCCTTTGGTTTGTCCTGCGGGGGCTTTCCACGGCTGACGTTATCCCCTTAGGGTATTTTTTTACCGGGAACAGGAAGCATGACCGGCTCCGTAACCTGAATTTTAGTGTGCTCAATGTGTAAGAGGTAGGGTTCTTCATTATCCGTATTGTCACAGACAGCCACCAGACAAACAGCGCCATGTTCCTAGGCATGTCGGTTGACAACACACTACAACATCAGCATGTTTTGCTACATCCAGCGCAGCAAAATGACCCATCGTTCCTTTTATTTGACCAAACCACCTCATTAAGAACCTTAGAACAAATTTTCTAGAGAGAGAGAGAGAGGGATGTTTGATGGAATGCAGAAAGTAGGGACTGTTTTGTTCTCAAGGCCCTCTTTAAGATCCAATAAAAGTTGTCACTTGTGAACCCAGTTTGGCTCCTAAGCTGATCACACATTGAGCCGAACCTGGAAAAAATTAGCTGTCCCACGCCACCTTGATATTTTCGCCTGTCGTCATCAGCAGCCCCAAGTTCCTTCAGAAAAAGCCCAAAGGTCACGAATACGCTACAGAATCGAAAATTTCAGTAAAACAAGCTGAATAGTGCAATCCCATGTTAAGGACCATGCATCTACTCCACGTAAGTATGTGATTGCAGCCTGTTCAGCAAGGTGTCTCAAGTGAAGCATGAAGCGCAATAACACAACAGCCCAACCAAGAACTGTAGCGCGGATGGCTGATTGTGTGGCCACTTTCCGAATTGACGCCACCGCATCACCGATAGCGTGCACCACAGGCGACGCAGCGGAGGAAAAGAGAGCTATTGTTCTCACAGGCGGAGAGGAGCATTCGGTGGGCTGCACGAAAAGGGGGATATCAAGCAGCTGTGTCACTTCTAAATGTTGCATCATGTGCATCCTAGTTCTCTTTTTTACTAAGAACTCCCACCTTCGTGCTTGTGTTTCAGCAGTCCAATGTACAATGGCAGCAAAGGTTCATGTTAAACAATACATAAAGACGTTAAATACAATACATCCAAATTCACTGATTCCAAACTCGGAGAGCAATGAATTGCTGAAATGAAGATGCCGACCAGCATATATATACAGTGCTATTGGAAGACCAAAGCACTGCACTCTCGGTCAAATTAGGCAAGTTCTGGTAACTGAATTTCACAGTGCACGTCATAACATTGCACTACAATTGTATAGAACTAGGTGCTCACCTATTGTAACCAACCTGAAAAACAGCCAGTGACATCTGATGAGAGGTCCATCCAGATAGGTCCATCCACCAAGTAGGGCATGCCAGCTGATCTCCACTGCAAGGTGTAACAGTCAGTAGCCTGCAAAATAGAAGTGAGTGGCAAACAACAAGCAAGTTGCGTTAGCCTTAATCCTTCAAAGTTCTAAATGCGATATTAAGGTGTCGAGCAAGGTGTTCTTCACACTCCAAGCGAAAATATGAGAACGTTAAAATACCACATTACCTGGATGTAAGGATGGCCGAAGTGACTATCACAGCATAGTGACAATGTCAACAATCAAGCTTCTAACTCAATTCTCTCTTTGGAAGTAGATGCCGTTCATTATGACCAGTTCATGTATGCGTAAAAAGGTGCCGAGATGAGCTCTCTCATTGCTATAAGGCAAATTGCTTCCACGATTCTGTGACAAAGCGCAGACCTAAATGATGATAACGTTGCCTTAACAATTAGGGAGTGCCTAGCGTTCCGTCCAGCCGGAATGCTAAAAACTGCTAAAGTTCCGTCCAGACTGAACGCCAAATCAAAACCAGCCAATTAGCCGCCATTTCTCATTCTGGGATTTGGTGTAGTGGTTCCGCGGCTGACTACGAACGTTGTAGGCCCTGGTTCGATTCTCGCACCATTTGTTTTGTGTGTGTGTGGCCGTGGTTAGCGTTTTGTAATAGCAAAACTTCCCGCCCGCTTTACAATTCACGCGATGAGAGCAGTAGGTCTTGGTTTTTTACTCAAGCGGCCGAGCCGCTCCCGCTCACTGGAGCCAAGGCCGACGTAGCCATCGCCAGTTACACCCAATCTCCTCTAATTATTACCAGTGATTAATAATTAACAGTGACTCTGGCTAGTCAGTGAGCGGAAGCGGTTTGGCCGGTTAGGTAAAAATCAAGACCGACTGCTCTCGCTGAAATATTGTGAAGCGGGCGTCGGGTGGCGACTTGGAGATCGGTCCAGATTGAGCTAGAGTTAGTCCGATCATCTGTAATTATTAATAATGATTAATAATTATCAGTGATTCTGGCTAGTCAGTGAGCGGTAGCTGTTTTGCTGGATGGGTAAAAATCAAGAAAGACTGCTCTCAACGCGAGTTGTGTCTCCTCTGGACGGAACTTTAGTTGCCGTTCCATCTAGACGGAACGCTATACACAGCCTAACAATTCTGCCAAAGGAGGCTGAAAAGGCTGTGATGAACTGCTGAACAACAATACAAGTGAAGCAATTTTTTTTGTTTCTAAAGTCTCTTCTAGGTGATTGCAGCTTAAACCAGGTTCAATTCTTCTTCCCACGCAGTGCTTGAAGCCCACATGATGCGTCGGTGCATGTTTTCAGCTGGTACCGTCAATATCATGGCAACAATTTTTTTCCTTCAAAACATGAATCTAATTAGTCCTTAATAATGGCCGCGATGTCTTAGGGAAGCATAGGGAACCAGATTTAAGGTTGTGCTCACATTGACATCAAACCCATTGAAACGATTTTCAAAAATGATACACATTGGTATAGGCCGCAAAATTTGAAACATGACAATAATGCATTACTGCCAATAATGACAATAGCCAGTGCTTAAAAAATTATTGCGATGAGAAAGAGGTTATCCTCTTCTGAAAAATTAAGAAAAAACTTTCAGTGTGATCTAACCATCTAGAAAAGGCTGTTCTCCCATCTATTCTCTAGCGGCATATTTTCTAGAACTATATTTATTTACATCAAGTCGTGTTTTTAACAGAGTGTATTATTTGCTGTGCAATTATGTACACAAGCTACTAGAAAGAGACCTTCGGCCTTAACCAGTCCAGAGGAGACCCACTTTTTTTTTTTTGAAGCATTTGCTCTTGTGCGGGGTGCACTCATCCACAGAATGAGAGCAGAATACAAAATTTAACTGAGCAACACGCGTGGCCGCGAATTATTCGGAGACGGTAGTGAATGTTGCAGTGCTTAAACGCTCCCCACGTGCGGCCAGCATTGCTTATACCTCTGCACCAGACGCACGATACGCATGTAGTTTCGACGTGGTAGCAAATTCGGGTTGAATGAACGTTTTTGGTGCTACTGATGCACATGCACAAACATATATGCGATTATCGAACGATTGGAACACTCAAACATTCACTGGACATGCGGGGCTTGCGAGTGTGACGCCAATTTCAGCCATCGTACCCTCAATCTGAACGCAGAGAGCCTTGTTTGTACCAGTGCACTTTTCTGAGTGACCGCTTTGAAAAATGACAATCCCTGCAGTGTAGTGTAGACTGCTATGTGCCTCGGCTAAAAGTTACCTAAAGCGTACCACTCCAGTCCAGGTACGAAAAATGATGCGAAGAACAATTTGCAATTCCTTAAAAAGAACCACCCACCAAAAAAAAAAAAAAAAACTTGCGAACTCAACCTGGAGCGGTCGACCGCGCGTATTGGCGATCGGTTGTTGCGAGCACCAAACCGTTTAGCCAACGTAGCAGTATGGTCCTACTTCGCTCAACAAAAAGCCTACAAACGGCACAAACAATAGGGCTCTTCGATTTACAGACTCGAATTCACCGCGGATATTCCGCCGGAGTCCGATGATTCCCCGAAGCCATAAGGATACACAAGAAAATCGAATGCCTGACTGCTTTCAGGGAATCGGCGGTGAGTCCGGGACTGTAAATCGAACAGCCCTACTGTTTCTAGTCCCACACGCAATATCCGCGGTCGAAAGGCAGATCTACGTAACCCTCAAAATCAGTCGCTGTCAAAAAACATTAGGGCTAACCGACGACGCAAACGTCTAACACGGAACGGAAGAGCCCTGCCCTGTTAAATACACAAGTAAAGTGCAAAAAGTTGACTAGTCACTTACCTGAAATCACAGGCGACATATCTTCGTCGAAACAATAATCCGCTTTCTTCAAAACAACCACAACAAAGCCACTCGACAAGCGCGTACAACTCCACCGTCTCGGCGGCCAGGAAGAAAAGAATGCGCGGCGTGATGGCGTGGCGATGTTGCTGGATGGAGCAGTGGAGTACTGAGGCCGGGGTTTCGGTTTCGGCTGTACCTTGGTGTTTTCGTAACGCAGTTCATACACGGCGCGAAGTGAACAAAATGCGTCGAAACAAATTCTGGCTTGAACATAGACACATAAAGCAATGTAAATAGAAAGATAAGGTTGCCATACCCAGCAAAAAGTTGAGTTTGTTGGGCTATCCTGTATATGAGCGATTGAGTTGTGGAATAAACCTCCGACATCACTTTGGGGGAAATCACTTTTGGTTAAAAACTACCAAGAACAGGCACATTTTTCGTTTAAAAAAATGATATCGTGCTGTCAGCTAAAGAAAAAAAAAAAAAGAAACAGACCATCGGAGGATCGAACCACCAACTTTGCAACAAAAAACGAGCGCGTTACCACTGCACCACCGCTACAATCGGAAATCAGGCCCGAACAAGTGCCATTTAGTTGGTTTGTCAATCTAAATCGCCCATGAATGCATAAATATTGTGAGTTATGTTTACTGCTTCTCGTATATAACCCATTCCGGCAGTCATACCGCTTCTTGGGCACGCACCAGTCTCCGAAACGAGGCTGACCTTGAGAAGTGTAGCCAGCTATCTCAACCTAAAAGAGATATCGCACATCCCCGTTCTCCCCGACGAAAGCCAACGTAGCTATGCGTGAAATGGCATAGAGGGAAATGGCATGCGCGCCCGGAATTAAAATTATGTTGTGTAATAATACCGTGCTTAGATCTGTCTCAAGGCAGCTGATTACAACTAAGGAGGATCGGCGAAGCGCTAGACCCGTAGTCTGCCGCGTACAATTTAAGCCATGCCACGGACTGTTCTGTCCGCGGGCTCAGCGCAGCGAAAATGAACACGTACGGTTTGACGGTTTGACCCTGTCGCCGCGAAAAAAGCTGCCCATGTTTTCAACGTAAGTGTCCGCACTGCCATCCTTACACCAAAAACGGCGAATAAAGGGCATACAGTTTCATACCAGCCCTCCAAGTTCTGGCTTAAAAACAAGAAGCGCTAATCAAAGTAGCTTTTCTCTAATATGCCAAGTTTTCAGCAGCACCTTATCAAAAATGCAGTTATTGTTTTTTCTTCTCGAAATTCCCAATGCCACCGCTATGTTTCTGTTATTATATCAGTCCTTCGCTATCGAATGAATTTTGGCTTGCTGCCAGCATTCGTTCGGAAAATGCCTTTCCATCATCAGTACAGCAGTCAAGCTTGCCGTCACGCGAACATCTGCCGTCATCGCGCAGCGTGCGTGCCAAGTTTTCGTCAACACCTTTTCAAAAAGGCAGCTTTTGTAATTTTCTCGCAACGGTCAATGCCAAAGCTATGTTTCTGTTATTACAAGCGCTTCGCTCTCGTATAAGTTTTGGCTTTCTGCCGTCATTCATTCAGAAAATGCCTTTCCATCGTCAATTCGGCAGTCAAGCTTGCCGTCACGCAAACATCTGCCGCCATTGCGCCGCAAGCCTGCCAGCATGGAGGAAGGTGCTGGAAGGTGCTGAAAGGTGCTGGCAGGCATGCCATCATGCCTGCCAGCACCTTCCAGCGTCTCCTTCCAGCAGCTTCCATTACAGTTTCTTACGTACATCAAGCTTTCCAAGGCGACCATCAAACGCAATCTACCTTTCCAGCAATGAATCTTGATGGTTGGTTGATGGAATTTTCAACAGGGGAGAGCCTCCGGGCTTCTTTTATAGCCCGGGAGTTCGTTGTGGCCCCAAGAAGTTCGAAATGCTCCAATCAGGGCTCTCGCTGCCTGAAGTTTGAATTCCGACGAATGGTAGCGAAGCGGTGAGTCAGCTGCGCCGCCAATGGGGAAAGGGAGAGCGATGCCGCCGCTGTCTCCGTGACCTCGCCTCCGGGCGTAGCGACATGCCCTTGTTTGGGTCGTTCTCCGCTGAGGGATTCGGCCGCGCCGCAGCGTTTCGAGATGCAGGAGTCGGCCGCGCCGCAGCGTTTCGAGATGCAGAATTCGGCCGCGCCGCAGCGATGAAAGGGAGAGGCGTGACTCGGCCTCGCTGTCGGCGCGTCGCCTCGTGCAACGCCTTTGGGCCAGGCGCTCTGGCACAACACCATTAAGCCGTAGGCTCATAGGTTGACTCGTTTCGCCTATATACTGTTTGTGGCACATTGAGCATTCCAACATATACACAATGTTGGATGAAGTGCACGTAAAGCTTGAATTAATCTTGTGGACATAATTACTGGCTGTGCTTTTTACAACGCAGTCTGTTTGCAGGTGCCTACAAGTCTTGCATCTGGGGCGGGAGCAGCTGGCTATGACTGGTTGCTTTGAAGGCCCTGTTTTAGCATGCACTAAAATATCTTTTAGATTCCTGTTTCTCCGGTAGGTAACTCTTGGTGCTTCCGGGAAAGTCTTTTTAAGTCGGTCGTTACTGGCTAAAATGGGGTACTACTTCCGCAGTATATTGTTTACGTTTGGGAGGGCATTTGAAAATTTAGTTATTAGGGCAGGTGGCCTGGCGCTTTCGTTTTGCCGCTGTTGGTTGGGAACGTCATCCCTTTTGAGATTAGACACACGTTGGTACGCCTGATCGAGCGAGCTTTTGGGGTTGTTCCTGTTCATAACGGTGGCCTTGAGTTCGTCTAGGTGCTCTACGTAGTCACTGTCATCACTGCATACTCTTCTAAGCCTGGTGGCTTGTCCTACAAAGATCCCTTGTTTGCAGTGTCTGGGGTGATCACTTTTATAATCTAGGTACTGCTGCCTGTCTGTTGGCTTTCTAAAAAGCGTGGTTTTAAGTTTACCGTTGTCTAGAATGACGGTAGTATCTAGGAAGTTCACTTCTTTTTCAGAATACTGGCAGGAGAATTTAATAGTCGGATGCGAAGAATTGAGATGGGATATAAACGTTTCTAGAGTCGCGCGACCGTGTTCGCAAATCATGAAGATGTCGTCTATGTAGCGGAGATAAACCTGAGGTTTATGCGTAAAAGAGCTTAATAGGGTAGCTTCAAGTTGCCCCATGAAAATGTTGGCATAGGTCGGTGCGAATGGAGTACCCATGCTAGTTCCAAAAACTTGCAAAAAGTAAGAAGAGTCAAATTCAAAGTAATTGAGAGTTAGAACTAGTTTTAACAAAGTTATGTACACTTCTGGTGCATGTTGGTGCGGGTTCACTGATAGAGATTTTGAAATCGCTTCAATTCCTTCGGCGAACGGAATGTTTGTATACAATGCAGCAACGTCAAGAGTAACAACGAGGGTTCTACTGGGTAGGCGCCCGCCCATATTTATCTCTTCTATTATGCGGAGGAAGTGGGGGGTGTCCTGAACGAATGAAGGAAGAAGAGCCGGAATGTCGGATAGGTGATGATTCATAGGTGATGATTCAGGTGATGATTCACTTTGGCACTAACGACTTAAAGAACAACACCGCTGAAAGCACCATCGAGGCCATGAAAACTCTTGTTCACGATGTTCATTCCAACAGGCCCAAAGCAAAGATAACCCTGACAACAGTACTTCCCAGGATCGAAAACAAACACAAGCCAGACATACCCCAGACACACAGACTTCTAGCTCACTCACAAAGGTCAGCTAAGCTTAACGACTTCCTCATGTACCTTGGACACAACACAGGAAACGTTGACATCATCCACCACGCAAAAATTCACCACGACCCCCTAGGACACCTGGCCAAGGACGGACTACACCCTAACTTTCGAGGCATCCGACTGATTTCCGAAAACATCAAGCACAGGCTGAGGAACACATTTAAGGTGACGCTCCCAACTTCACGTATCAACATCCCGTCTCTGGCCAGCACAGAACAACAGAACCAACCCAACACCCCCAACGGTAGCGAAATGCCATGTCCAGCTAAGAACAGCACATGTGACGCCAGCACACAAACCGTGGACGTGGCCGCAACACCAGCTGTACAGCACGTGACCGAACAACAACCCGACCCACCAAAGACAACACGCTCATGGTTCACGCAGACCCCAACACGCAGTATAACGCAAAGAGGCACCCAACCAGGCATCGATGTGGACCTCACCCCTAGCAGCCCCCCTAAACTACTGACTCCAAGCAAAAAAGTGTCACCCCGGAGGTCTTCTCGGAACAAACACAAATGACTACCACCGAGTAGGCCGTATGCTCCAACCCCTAAATCCCGCTTCTTCCTCAAAGCTCGAAAAATAGCCGGCAAACAAACCAACTACAGATTTCATTTAAAAACGTACTCCTCGTATCTTCAAAGCAAAAAGATCCCCAAAGGCCTCCGCCTAAAAGTTAGATGTGCCCTTGGTGAGCTCCCTCCTGAACTAGCTGCCAGGTGGCAAGATATTCTGAATAATGCTTCTCTTTCCCTCCTAGAAATTCTTAGAGAGCACTGTACTAGCCAACTCAGCCTCTTCAATGACCAGATTGAAGCTCTTCCACTAACCGAGCAGGAGAAACTAGATCTCAATATTTTCATAAATCGTAAGGAAAATGATCTTAGCAATAAGCAAGCGGTTAAGTTTCAGCGTGACCAACTTCCCTCGCAAAATTCAGCATGTACTGTAGGAGATCAGCCTCTCAATAGCCGCGACTATGAAGTACTAGGTCATGTAATGTTCCCCCTCGATACAGAGATCGCTTTAATAGAACCTCCTCCCCCAGCCAATAATCCTATCGAAAAAACGAGCTCTCTCACTACCTGCCCCAGCAACGTTATTGACATTTCCAAAACACTAACGGCCGACGAAAAAGGTATCCTAGAACGAGGTCTAACTTTCTGTCCCACAAATAACAGTGTGAATGAATACGAGTTACACAAAGATCTCACTGAATTTTCTCGGAGAATGAGACTAAGCGAGTTTTTTTCGGAGAAGCAGGACCAACCTGACATTAACGAACGCACCCTCCGCCCTCCTAGCACTTGGACTCCAGATGTAGATCAATCTCCAGAATTGGATCTGTACTTAAAATCAGTATCAAGAGAAATTTTGGCAACAACTAAGCGATCAAACAAGCGCAAGAACCTAACTCCGTCGGAAGAAGTTACCCTGAATTGCTTATCAGCCAGAACCGACATAGTCATAAAGCCAGCCGACAAAGGTGGCAGTGTAGTTGTTTTACCTATGGGAAAATACAAAGATGAAGCTTATAGGCAGCTCAATAACCCTTGCCACTACAAGCCCTTAGATAACGATCCGAGCCAGGAATACAGCCTAAAAATACTTCAGACCCTCACAGATCTACGATCTAGAGAATTAATAACGACTACTGACTTAAATTTCATGAAACCGAATAATAAGCATGCAGGACGTTTTTACCTCCTCCCAAAAGTCTATAAAGTCCCCGTAGAATTATTGTTCACTGCCGACATTCCTGGCAGACCCATAGTTTCGAATAACAATACCCCAACCGAAGCACTATCTCTGTTTCTGAATCATCACCTATCCGACATTCCGGCTCTTCTTCCTTCATTCGTTCAGGACACCCCCCACTTCCTCCGCATAATAGAAGAGATAAATATGGGCGGGCGCCTACCCAGTGGAACCTTCCTTGTTACTCTTGACGTTGCTGCATCGTATACAAACATTCCGTTGGCCGAAGGAATTGAAGCGATTTCAAAATCTCTATCAGTGAACCCGCACCAACATGCACCACAAGTGTACATAACTTTGTTAAAACTAGTTCTAACTCTCAATTATTTTGAATTTGACTCTTCTTACTTTTTGCAAGTTTTTGGAACTAGCATGGGTACTCCATTCGCACCGACCTATGCCAACATTTTCATGGGGCAACTTGAAGCTACTCTATTAAGCTCTTTTCCGCATAAACCTCAGGTTTACCTCCGCTACATAGACGACATCTTTATGATTTGGGAACACGGTCGCGCGACTCTAGAAACGTTTATATCCCATCTCAATTCTTCGCATCCGACTATTAAATTCTCCTGCCAATATTCTGGAAAAGAAGTGAACTTCCTAGATACTACCGTCATTCTAGACAACGGTAAACTTAAAACCACGCTTTTTAGAAAGCCAACATACAGGCAGCAGTACCTAGATTATAAAAGCCATCACCCCAGACACTGCAAACAAGGGATCTTTGTAGGACAAGCCACCAGGCTTAGAAGAGTATGCAGTGATGACAGTGACTACGTAGAGCACCTAGACGAACTCAAGGCCACCGTTATGAACAGGAACAACCCCAAAAGCTCGCTCGATCAGGCGTACCAACGTGTGTCTAATCTCAAAAGGGATGACGTTCTCAACAAACAGCGGCAAAACGAAAGCGCCAGGCCACCTGCCCTAATAACTAAATTTTCAAACGCCCTCCCAAACGTAAACAATATACTGCGGAAGTACTACCCCATTTTAGCCGGTAACGACCGACTTAAAAAGACTTTCCCGGAAGCACCAAGGGTTACCTACCGGAGAAACAGGAATCTAAAAGATATTTTAGTGCATGCTAAAACAGGGCCTTCAAAGCAACCAGTCATAGCCAGCTGCTCCCGCCCCAGATGCAAGACTTGTAGGCACCTGCAAACAGACTGCGTTGTAAAAAGCACAGCCAGTAATTATGCCCACAAGATTAATTCAAGCTTTACGTGCACTTCATCCAACATTGTGTATATGTTGGAATGCTCAATGTGCCACAAACAGTATACAGGCGAAACGAGTCAACCTATGAGCGTACGGCTTAATGGTCACCGGGCAGATACCCTTAGCAAATCCTCCATAGCTGTAGCGCAGCATTTCAACCAACCAGGCCACAATTTTGATGACCTTAAGTTATTTATACTTCAGTCAAATTTTAAGTCTCCTAGGGACAGGAAATACCGAGAATCCTACTTAATTCACAAATTCAACTCCATGGAACCTGCTGGAATTAATGCGTCTAAGGGCAACTTGGAATCCTTGCGATATTCACCGGGAATACAGCATTAGGCATTTTCGTGCATATACCTCATCCAAAGACTATGACCGTTCACTCTGCTCTGTACCTGGTCACCTACATTCTTTTTTTTTCATTCCTTAGCGTCTAGCTTAATACTCGCCCTCATCCCTCCAACCTTTACTTTTGGAATTCAATTTTATTTATTTTATTTCTCTTTTTTTTTACTCCGCGTGGTCTTGTGCCCCGTACGTCACTCTAACTTTACCTTTTCGTTTTTGAGTTTCAGGACAGGCCTGTTCCAGGAATGTTGCCGTGGGTGACACGTGCCATTTCAGTTGCCGGGTCATTGCTTTTTCTTTTGTGTGTGGGTTTATGTGGTTTCCCTCCCTATTTTTTTTCCTCCTTTTTTTCCTTTTTTTTCTTGACCTAGTTAGTTTTCCCCCCGTCTCTACCTTTTCTTTTGACCTGAGGCTTGCAGATAGTTTCTGATAAGGACCCCACCCTCACCGCCTGGTCTGCTTCCGGCGGTTCTGAGATCCCTCCCCTATACCCCGCGACGGGTCAATAAGCACCCTCTCATCCTGTCTGTCCAAAAATTCCACGAATATCAACCACCAGCTGACTTCCGTGTGACCTACTTCGCGGCTTAAACTGGACAACCTTCTTGGCCCCTCAATCTCTCCCCCGACACTCCGAAACCAATCAGCTTACTCAATTTCCCTTCCATCTTTCCCTCTCCTTTCACCTGGGGTCCTACCCCTATATAAACCCTGCCTGCCAGGCGAGAGATTGCCCTGAGGAAAGCAAGTTCTCTTTGCTGAAACGTAGGCCACAATCGTGCTTTTACCTTGTTCAAAGTTTTTCTTCTCTTATATATATATATATATATATATATATATATATATATATATATATATGTCAGTAATGTCAGTGACCATTAGAATTCTGTGCCTCCCAGTGATGGTGTGAGAGCGTCCCTGTTACTGCTTTGCGCTTTCGTTTCTTAAGCAGAGCTAGCGGCCCCCTCTGAAGCGGGCGCTACCTGTCACACGTTCTACAAGCTGACGAAGGATGGAGGACAGCGTTTTGAAAGAGTTGTGTACTCCTCTCTCTTTTCTGCATGTTTAGGTTTGTTTTTGTTTTGCGCTTTCTTTCTTTTGCTCTTTTTAAATGCATAGCATTTTAGTAACTCACAATGTCACGCGGCGTTGGCGTGCCTTGTCGTAGTCCGCATGCGCGTCTTGTCGTAGTCCGCCGCCAGGAAGAAATAAGTTTCCGGCGCCCGGTTTCGAACCCATGACGCCGCGGGCGGAGCGCAAGGTGCCCGGCGCACTACCGAACGAGCCACGAAACCGACACAGATTTCGATGCACCGAAAGCGCCTTATATCCTTCACTCATTTCTCGTTTGTTTCGAAAGCGCCACAAGTTGTCCCGCGCCTCCAAAAGATGGCGACACGGGTCCCGCGATCGAGAGATACGACTTGCCGGCGCACCCCCTCGGAAATGCTGTGCATTTGATCGTGCCCCTCGCGAGGGGGATGTCTTTTTGGAGACTGGCTTCATAGTTAGCTTACAAACATTTCCAAATGGCCACAATAGGTGAAACTGCTCGGGGGTTTTGCTTTGCTCTTGCATTGCTTTGCAGTTACTTTCAGTTTCGCGCGCTGAACTTCTCCATTTCGACTACACTTTTGCACACCGTGGTACAATCCAACTGGCAACTACCCGCCGCCGCCGTCTTCTTGTCTTAAAGAGTCTCCTCTCCATGCTTACTGTCCAAGAGATACAACTGTACACAGAAAAGTCGCGAAAGGAGCGTCTGCTCTTTGGCGACCGAGTGTTTGATGAGTGTGTGGGAGAGAGTTCACAAAAGGTTAACAAGAACAAAATAAAAGTTAGAGGGGGAGCAGGGGTTTCCCCAGGCATCGAATCAAGGGGGGGTGTCTCAATGGCTCTGGGGGGGGGGGGGTTCATAAACTAGAAAAGCTGTTTTTTAAATGCATAGCATTTTAGTAACTCACAATGTCACGCGGCGTTGGCGTGCCTTGTCGTAGTCCGCATGCGCGTCTTGTCGTAGTCCGCCGCCAGGAAGAAATAAGTTTCCGGCGCCCGGTTCCGAACCCATGACGCCGCGGGCGGAGCGCAAGGTGCCCGGCGCACTACCGAACGAGCCACGAAACCGACACAGATTTCGATGCACCGAAAGCGCCTTATATCCTTCACTCATTTCTCGTTTGTTTCGAAAGCGCCACAAGTTGTCCCGCGCCTCCAAAAGATGGCGACACGGGTCCCGCGATCGAGAGATACGACTTGCCGGCGCACCCCCTCGGAAATGCTGTGCATTTGATCGTGCCCCTCGCGAGGGGGATGTCTTTTTGGAGACTGGCTTCATAGTTAGCTTACAAACATTTCCAAATGGCCACAATAGGTGAAACTGCTCGGGGGTTTTTATCCCACTAGTTAAATAATAGACGTCTGTTAACCGAACGCTCATACCCGTGACGTACGTTTTTCATTTTATATATATATATATATATATATATATATATATATATATATATATATATATATATATATATATATATATATATATATATATATATACCTGAGAGGCGGTGCTTTCTATTTACTGACGCTCGCCGTTTGTGGAACATTGTACTTTTTTTTCTCTCTCTTTTTTGCAAACCTTCACCTCACGTCGCCGAGAGCGTGTTTGTTGCTACCTTTCTTCCCAAATCCCCCCTCTCTGTTTTTTCGGCGTCGTTGGACGACGAGCTTATAAATACGTGCACAGAAATACGAAATGTTGTCTTGAGAAAGATCGGCATCCGATCGAAACGTCGACCAATAAACAGTTTTGTTAAAAGCTATACCCATTTTTTACTATTTGCTACGGCAACCAAAGACAGCCCTTCTCGCAATCAAAGTATCACTTGCAATGGCTGCCGTCAACGCTTCTACGAAACGGATCATCTGGAAATTCCCTCAGCATGCACCCACCTGTGCCGTCGTGGGTGATTCCCAGACGAAGCACCTACACACGCACTTCGACCCGTCAAGCCCGGACTCCCCAGCGTTCATATCGCAGCCGGGTGCCCGAATTGACGACGTCGGGGGACTGCTTGACTTCGTGCCACGAGGGGTGTCTCTCCTAGTCCTTCACGTGGGCACTAACGACATCGCGAGGACGAGCGCGGAGACAGCAATTCAAAGGTACCGTACCCTCCTTCACCACATCAAGGCCGAAAGACCGGACATTGGAACCATTTTTGTGTCATTGGTGCTGCCCCGGGGCCCTAACGAGAGACTACACCAGCGCAACTTGAGAAGAGTAGGGATCATCAACCAGGAGGCGCACACATTCAACTGCCGGCTCGTAGATTTGTGCAACGAAATGGCCGGAGTATTCTACCTCGATCACGCTATGCAGCACTTCTCCCCTCGGATGGTGTTGGCGGCGGATGGGTTGCACCCGAACTTCACGGGAGTATCACTACTTTCTTGGAACTTGTACAACCTGCTGCTGCGAATCCGGAAACCCCAAATCGGAGATTGGAGAGACCACGCCCTCCCCCGTGCCACCGTCCAACCACCGCCGACGAACCCGGACGTCCCCTGCATGAACAGCCTTCACATGGACGATACGGCCTACCCCACATGCCCCAGTGCAACTAGCCAGCTGATACCATCCTTCGCCCAGGTTGCCTCGAACAGTCGCTCTGCTAGCAGTAGAGAACCGGCGCCCAGCCCGGTCGCTCGTCCGAACGTCCACCAAAGGCTTACAGCTGGGAGTGCGCGTACAACTGTGACCCCCCAGAAAGGTGACGCAGCGTCTGCGGACTCCACGTGGAAACCCAGTGAAACACCTTGCAGCGTTCTTTCTGGGGCTATCAACAAAAAACCCCAAAAGCATCGTAAAGCACCGCAACCAGCCAAACCCATCGCCAGATCAAACAGCGCACCACCTGAACAACCCCAAGGCCCGGACCCAGGGCTCTCAGCCACAAGCGCATCTCCGTCGGAAAACCTGCAGACGATCGAGCCCAAGCCCGGGAAATCAGAACTCAACCCACGGACTTCAACGAGCCCACAACCTTCTGACCCCCAGCCGAGCGCGAGAGACTGCGAGATTCTGGAATCCAGTCCAGAAAACCAGAAAAGCCCTGCCACCCCCGCCGTCAAAAGGTACGATCTCCGAAAACACTGTGGCTCTGCACGTCGCATTTGCATGAATTGACATCCTGGCCGCGCAAATGTTCCGACCTCCTCTCCCTCAGATGACACGCGTGATCAGCTGCTGACGCCTAATTTTTTTAAGATAAGGAAAACAATTGACAAGCGGGTGCGCCATGATCTACATGTGCGTACACTCAAAATATACCTAAAAGCTGGGATCGCCCCCCGGGGCCTTCTTCTATCATTAACACCATCGATGCATACGTTTAACAAACGTGAAACACAAAATTGGAACGAAACTCTTAAATCCGCATCACTTCAGCTAACTAAAATCGTAGTGGATCATTGTGATAATACACTCGCGTCTCTGAGGGCGGAGGAGCTTCGTGCTAGGAATAATATTGTCCTTTCTGCGCTGGAGGCCAGCGAACTGGAACTGTTCGAGAAAAAGAAGACAGATGAAATAATGAGAATCAAAATTAAAAAATTGTCAAGGGATAAAGTTCCATACTCAAACGAGTTTTCTGTTCCATACTCAAACGAGTTTTCTCAAATCAATTCAGCTCCGCACCACACAGACATTGGAAATTCCAAAATTACACCCCCAATTCCACCCTGCAAGTCGAAAGAAATGTCAAAAACTCAAAAGAACATAGATGAAAACATAATTAACCTCTCCGGGGTACAGCTTACTATTCATGAGCGGTCGTTAATATCGCGCGGGTTGACATTTTGCCCAAGTACCGGCCGATGCAATGAGTTTAGCTTGCTGAAAGATCTGGACAATTTTTCACGAAATTTACGCCTAGAAGAATTTTTTTTCGATAAGCTGGACAAGGAGCGCACGGCCCCAACCTCCGTCAATGTAGGGCGGCAGTGGATACCGAAATCAGAGCGGGAAAAACACTTGGACTCGTACATTGAGGCCGTTCAAAGAGACGTCCTGCGGGCTTATAACGCTCGCAAACCAGGGGCCCAGAACCTTTCTAAAGAGGAGCGCGAGGCACTTAAGGCACTGGGTGATCGAACAGACATTGTCATAAAACCGGCCGATAAAGGTGGAGGTATTGTAATACTTAGTAAACCAGACTACATTCAAGAAGGCCACCGTCAGTTAAATAACGAATTTTTCTACCAAAAACTTGACGCGGATCCAACTGTTGAACATCAGGAAATAATAACAACAACACTAAATAATCTTGTCAAAATTGGGGAAATAGAGCCACGCCTCTGTAAAGCACTTACAGCAGCACACGCAACGCCAGGAAGGTTTTACATGCTGCCTAAAGTTCATAAAGAAGGGAACCCTGGTAGGCCAATAATTTCGGGAACAGGCACTCTCACTGAACCAATATCAAGCTACATAGACTCCCTGATTAAGCAAATACCCGCTACCCATTCGTCGTATCTTCGTGATAAAAACCACTTCCTACGGGAAATCGACAACATAAAAATTCCTGATGGCGCCTTCCTTGTAACTCTAGATGTAACTTCTCTGTACACAAATATACCTCACCGAGATGGGATTGAAGCCCTGGTTGAATCCTATAGCATACATCGGGACCATGAGTCGCCAAGCCCACAAGTCATTGAAACTTTGACCAAGCTAGTGCTGGAATTAAATAGCTTTGAATTCCACAATCAGTATTACCTACAAATAAACGGCACTGCGATGGGTACTCGAATGGCACCCAACTACGCTAATATATTCATGAACGATCTCGAAACAAAATTTCTATCAACCCGTGAAATTAAGCCATTCTTTTACAAACGCTTTCTGGACGATGTATTCCTTATTTGGACCGGTACGGAGGATGACTTAATCGACTTCATCGAGTGTTTCAACAAGGCCCATCCAAGCATCGCATTCACTTATACCTATTCAACCACGGAAATCAATTTCCTTGACGTGCATATAAACACAGACAAAGGAGAACTGATCACTACCGTGTACAAAAAACCTACCGATAGGCAGCAGTATCTGCACTTCGACAGTTGTCATCCGCGCCACTGCAAAACGAGTATCCCATACTCGCAGGCCCACCGATTTAGGAGAATTTGTTCCCGCACCGACGACTTCGAGGCAAACGCACAGAACTTGCGCAATGTACTCGCGAAGCAACAATACCCACCACCCATAGTCAACGACGCTATTTGCAAAGCGGTCAACCTTGATCGCCAAGAGTTGCTGCACCATGAAAAGGAACTAAACCAGAAGGGGAGAGGCAACCTAGTTTTGACGTTCGGGGGCAACTCCCCAAACATAAACAAAATCTTGAAAAAGCACTTCAACATGCTACAACAGAGTGAACGGCTTTCGAAAATCTTCCCCACCCCTCCTCGGGTCGTATACAGGCGCCTCAAAAATATTAAAGATTACCTTGTACACGCCAAAACTGAGAGGGCACCCAAGGGTGGGTGTCGACCATGCGGAAAGGCACGGTGCCGCGTATGTAAACACATGCAGACAACCACGGTGGCAGAAAGCACCAACTCAAATTTCAAGCATCTAATTCACGCGACACTCGACTGCGACTCTTCTAATGTGGTGTACCTTCTGGAGTGCGGTGTTTGTGGCATCCAATACATTGGCCAGACGGACACGGCATTCCGCATGCGCTTCAACAACCATCGCGCACATGTTCGTTCACTCCCGGATCTACCCTTATCACGACATATTAACTCCGAAAACCACCCGTTCGACTCCATCAGGGTCACACTTTTACAAAGTGGATTTTCTACTACAAGAGAACGCGAACAACGTGAATCTTACATTATTTACAAATTCAACACCGTAAAGGCAGGAATGAATGTTAGCCCGGGCATTATGTCGTCTATACATGCTGTCGATAATCTGGCTGCAGAATAATCCCCTATCTAAATTGTAAGTTTCTGTGTTGTTTAAACAAGTAATCAAGCTATTCTTATTTTATTTATTCCCTTCCTGGGGTGTCCTCACAGGCGGCATATGCCACAAACAACATCGAGGCGCCCGCCGCCGTTTACTCCAACAAAGGACCCGCGCGACTCCCGCGTGCGGTTAGGGGATTAGTTAAGCCCCTTCTCCCTGGTTCATGGTCAGGGACGACCCTGTCGGCTGCCCGGGCAGGGCAGAAGAATAGAGCTAAGAATGATGAATGGCGCTCGCCCGTCCTGCCTGTAGGCAGAATCGTGCATGCTTTGAGCCACAGTGCGGAGATCGTACCTACACTCTTAACGAGCCTGCCTGTTTGTTTTGTAGGGTTGGCGTCACTGAGATATGTGTGCGGCTGCGACCGCTTCCTGTAAACTCTTCCCGTAAGGTCAGTGACCATTAGAATTCTGTGCCTCCCAGTGATGGTGTGAGAGCGTCCCTGTTACTGCTTTGCGCTTTCGTTTCTTAAGCAGAGCGGCCCCCCTCTGAAGCGGGCGCTACCTGTCACTCGTTCTACAAGCTGACGAACGATGGAGGACATGTTTTTTGAAAGAGTTGTGTACTCCTCTCTCTTTTCTGCATGTTTAGGTTTGTTTGTGTTTTGCGTTTTCTTTCTTGTCTTTTTTTTTCTCTCTCTCTTTTTTGCAAACCTTCACCTCACCTCGCCGAGAGCGTGTTTGTTGCTACCTCTCTCCCCAAATCCCCCCTCTCTCTTTTTTCGGCGTCGTTGGACGACGAGCTTATAAATACGTGCACAGAAATACGAAATGTTGTCTTGAGAAAGATCGGCATCCGATCGAAACGTCGACCAATAAACAGTTTTGTTAGAAGCTATACCCATTTTTTACTATTTGCTACGGCAACCAAAGACAGCCCTTCTCGCAATCACATATATATATATATATATATATATATATATATATATATATATATATATATATATATATATATATATATATATATATATATATATATATATATATATATATATATATATATATATATATATAAACTTCTCGAGGAGCCAGACGAAATAGTTGAGAAAACGGTAGACGCACGATTAAAAACAAAAACAGTGGTTTACTGACGTTTCGACTGGAGGACCAGTCTTCATCTTGAGTAACATACAACATAGCAGCCCGCACGCTTATATAGGTGCAGATGTGTGCAGCAGTGCTCCCTTGCTAACAACATCGGCGGGTTGGGGCGAGGGAACAGGGAAGGGAGGGCACTATACATGATACGACAAACTCTTTTCTAAAAAGCCCAGCAATATACAACTTCATCCATCAAAAAAAAATACAGAGTATGGAGCTATTCAAAAACATTTTTCATACAAATTACACGAATAAATGAATGGTGCAGGGAACGTCACGACACACGAAATGCAAAGTACAAGAACAACAAATACAGAACGGAAGCCGCCGGTGACACATCCATTCCTGAAAATACCAATTACCGGTGGCGTGGGAAATGTCAGGGCAGTTTACAAGTTCACAGAAATCACAGAAGAGCGCACGTGCCAGCAACGCAACCAATTGTTTAGCTAGGTAGGAAGTAACTAGGTGTGTCCTGCGTGGAAGCAACTATTAAATCGGTCGCCAGTAAGGGTCAACAAGTTTGCGTGCATATGATAAAAGCATGTCACAGCATGATGGAGGCATGCAAAGAAGGGAGTAATGAATGAGAAATTTTAGAGTGAACTAAACTGTCCAAGAAGCGGCGGGGTGGGGGAACCGCGCTCATAGAAAATGGTGAGTGACCGCGCGGACGGCGCGTTCGCGATAACAAATTTAACACCCCAAAGGGGGCTGCCAACCGTGGGAGCGGAGGCGTACTGGGAATGCCGCTACTATTCCACGAAAACAAAACGGAGATAGACAAGGGTGGGGAGGGGGGGAACGTATGGTGGCTGACAGTGTTCGGTAGGCCGAATGAAACAAAAAACCGAAAGAAAGGAAAAAGGTGAAAATGGCTTAGGTACCCACCAAAGACGATAATTTCCCCAAACTCTCATTAATGCCGAGGATGCGGATTTGAACTTGTAAATGAGGTACGATTCACGGATTAGTCGATCAATGTGAGAGCGAAACCCAGATTCTAATATCGTGGCTCTGAGGTGGTCAAAAGAGTGGCCAGAAAGGTTAACGTCTTTTGACAACGGAAGAGATGGCAGAGTTTTGGAATGTGACTTGTGATTATTAAACCTAGTTCTGAACGACTTTTGTGTTTGCCCGATGTATTGTAGGTGGCACACCGTACACTCGAGCAAATATACCACATTGGAACTATCACTGACCGCAGTATTCGTTGTGGACATGTGCGTGCATATTTGACATCGAGGCTTCCCGCAAGGACGGCATCCACCGGTCGTTTGAGTCCTTATTTTGGATGAGGTCAGGGCATCCCTAATGTTTTTGTTTCTCCTGTACACAACCCGTGGGTGCTCCGGAAAAATATGTTTTAGGCGCTCACTTTGGGTAAGAATGTTATAGTGCTTTTTTAGTATAGACGAGACTTTGAGAACAGATGCGGAATGTGTTAAGACCACGTTCTTTTGCGGGGTGTCGTGGGAGGTTTTGGTGCCTCTGAGAAGGTCTGAGCGATTCAGGTTTCGTGCTCTGTCTATAGCGTTGTCAATTATTTCAACGGGATATTTCTGTTTCAAAAGTGCACTGCGCAGCTTCTTACAATTATCATTGAAGTCCTGTTCCTTTGAGCACATTCGACGAAAACGATGAGCTTGGCTATAGGGAATTCCGGTTTTGCAATGTTTGACGTGACGCCTTTGAAAATGTAGGTACTGTTGCTTGTAGGTCGGTTTTCGGTACAGTTTAGTGATCAGGTTGCCCTCTGAGACGGTGACGTTTACGTCAAGAAACTAACAGTAGACGGGGAGTATTGTTAGGAAAAATAAATGGAGGTATGCGCAGAGTTGAACGCGTCTATTAAGGTTAGCAGGTTCGTCTGCCCGCGGGTCCAAATCAGGAGTACATCATCAATGAAACGCTTATAATAGAGTGGCTTTGAGCTCTGGCTATTCAGAAATTCTCCCTCTAGGACGCCCATAAATATATTGGCATAGTTTGGCCCTACGCGTGTTGCCATAGATGTGCCACTTATTTGGACGTAGTGTTTTCCATCGAACTCAAAATTGTTAAGCTCTAGAATTGGCCGAAGAAGAGTGCTTAGTGTAGAGCCATCAACAAGTTTGTCAAAGGTTGCTTCCCTATAAGCGGGAGTTACTGCTCGGATTCCATCGTCGTGCGGAATATTTGTGTAGAGTGACGCAACATCCATTGTAACCAGGAGGGAATTGCTGGGAATATCCAAATCTAAAACGTCCAAAAGGAAGTGGTTAGTATCTTTATAGTAGGAATGAATACTGGGTGGTATGATGTTAATTATCGAGTCCAAGTACCACGAAAGGTGTTCCGTGACGGTGCCTATCCCCGCGACGATTCGGCGGCCGGATTTGTCTTTTTTGTGGATTTTTGGCAGAAAGTAAAGCCTGCCGGCTACAGGATTAAGCGGAACAAGTGAATGGGCTGTTTTTTCTTCCATTACTCCATCCTTCACCAATTGAGTGAGATGTTCTGTAACGGTTTCTTTAAAGTCGGCTGTAGGATCATTTTCGAGTGGTTTGTAGAATGACGAGTCTGATAGCTGCCTCTGTGCTTCTTTAACGTAGTCAAGCTGGTTAAGTATTACTATTGCACCACCTTTGTCACCTGGTTTAATTACAATATCAGTGCGGTAGAGAGGGTTTCTAATGATTTTTTTTTCACTGATGGAGAGGTTATGGCGGAAGGTAGAC